>NC_069123.1:31976677-32287927 GCF_026914265.1 Mya arenaria | reverse complement strand
AATATACTTTCCCATGATGTCGAGAAAATTGTATCAATAATTAAATGCAGAATATCCCAGTCACAATAATATCTTCGATGAGAACAAGGGCAAAGAACTAACGCGTAATGCAGAAAAACGCCCCTTTTGTGCAAGGAAAGGCGATGCATATTTTGTCATTGTTGTCATTTGTAATGTGACAAAGTTATGAATTTAAAAACAAATGTTAATAGCTATTTATTTTGAGCATTACATTTACAAAATGCGGGAGAGGGAAAATAAAGGTCGGGTAGATAATAGTGAAAAGGAAGACATAATGTTGGAGAGGAAATATACGGTGGGATGATAAGAGGGGAAAGGATGATAAGAGGGGGAAAGGAAAAAGGATTAGAGGAAAGAAATGCACAAAATTATGTGTTTGGCCCTGATATATTACTAGTAGTCGTCGATATTTGGTATGTGATTGGTTGTCTTCAACGTACAAGTCTTCCTGGTTAAAACAATGGGGATACGTAATCGATCGTTCGTTTTGATCTGATCACTCAAGCAATTAATATCTGTTCTAATAAGGCAGACCATCTTCTCTAATCAACTTTTATATATCAATATCTGTAAACGCAGTAAATTGGTTTATACGCGTGCGTGAAAAACGTTCTGTGGACACAGTGGATTGATTGATACACGTCCACTTAACGCTACGCACATTATGTTAGTATTGATATGTCGATTTTGTTGTTTAGCGTAACCGTCGTCTTTGTAAACGGAATGTATGATACAAGATACAAGAATCTTAATTAAAAGTCTGGTACAGTCGAAACCCGTTTGCTCGAACTCCTTTGGCTCGAATTATTCGTTGGCTCGAACTTGATTTAGAGGACCGATTTCTTTATACTGAATGTTAACCATCCCGCTCGGCTCGAACTTTACGACGCTCGAAGTATTTTCGCCGGTCCCTGCGAGTTCGAACCAACGGGGTTCGACTGTACATGATAACCAGAAAAAGAGCTCAATAAGCTATTTTCTGACATGAATAAAATACATACGTAACATATTAAAACATAACAATGAAAAGTGAATATTTGTGTTACGAATGGTACTCAAAGAATACAAACCTTTATGGTCAATTGACGTCAGTTGTATTGTTTATTAGGTCACTCCACTGAATGATTTTGGTTTGGCAATGACTTCAATAGTTTGAAATGCCATGCTGACTGGTCGCTATTTATAGTCATGACGTCATTCGGTCACTCCCCTGGATGAACTTGGTTAGGCAACGACTTCAATAGTTTTTTATATGCTATGCTGACTGGTCATGATATTATTGATTTTGGTTTGGCAATGATTTAAATAGTTTGTATATAATTATACTATGATGACAGGTCGCTATTTATAGTCATGACGTCAACGCTAATAAAATGTTGTTATTTTTTTTTCAAAAACATGTGATTAATTTGCACGAGTGCACATTATCATTCTAGTAAAGGCGTTTTTGACGAAAACCATTATGTTTATTTATATTACCAGCGAAGCCAGAATTGAAGCTCGAATGTGCTGATTTTCAAAGAAAACGGAAACCGTATGAGCAAAAAAGTGTGTATAAGAAGCCTGAGCTAGGTCAAGATCAAGGTCACTGTTTTTAAAAGTAGGAAATGGTCGGTACATTGTATTTTTTAATTTCAGTTAGGGTTGACAAATTACGACCGAATTGGTATAAAGGAAGAGTTTATAAAGACCTTTCATGGGAATGCGTTTGAGGCCCCTAAGGTCAAGGTCGCTGATACTAAAAATAGAAAAAAAGGTTGGTATTGAATAACTTTAATTAGGATTGGCCTATTACTACCAAACTTAGTATATCGGAAGAGTTTATATAGACCTTTCATGGGGTAATGTTTGGACTTGCTCTGTAGAAACAATACAGTTCAATGGTTGAAATCATTTTTGAACCAATAGAATTACAGTATTTTTCAAAATATTCGACATTAAAATTCTATGATTATTGACGTTCTTACCTGTCGTACTTTGTTTAAACATGTTTTTTGTTGTTTTTTTTACAACGATTATGTAACAAGTTATTATTTCTTTATATTAATTACTCTCGTTGGCAGGATGTCACGCGAGAGTGTGAACTTGTGTTGCAGGGGAAACCGGAGTGTCTGGCTTGATGACCACAAACCTGGGTCGCAAGCATTCGGAACTCCTTGGCCATTTTCCATCGAAAACAGTGGGAATTGCCGAAGAGTTTCGAATGAGTCGCAAGCGCTAACAACTGCGCTAACCGGAAATCCACAGTGATTTGATGGGAATGAACACCTGCTTTGGTTTCATTTGACGTGTACAAAATTTAGTGACATTTAACCTTAATTTAGTCATTTCGAGATTATATAACATTGTTAAACTGCAGTAATTCATAGATATATTTTGCTAGATAGTAGGTAGGAGTGACCCCTTTGATAAATCTGAAGATTTTTTTTTAATATTTTAGGTTAAATGTCACTAAATTGTGTACAGGTCATAGGACACTAAAGCAGGAGCTCATTCCCATCAAATCACTGTGTGACAAACAATACCAGTACTTGCCGTACTTGATTGAATAGCTGATATGTTGGCCGTTTACATTATATATGGAACGAAATGGGTTTTTTTTGTCTGATTAGATTATGAGGTAAGCGTCTTACTTCTATGACAGAGCTGTAAGAAGTACGCGGGTATTTGCCATAATTCGACTATGCCTCATAGACTACACAATACAGCCAAACCCATTTAGCTCGAACTCGCTTGGCTCGATTCCCTCGTTTGCTCGGACTGGATGTTAAGGACCGATTTTTTTCTACCAAATATAAGCATTCCCGCTTGGCTCGAATTTCCTGAGGCTCGAGGTAATGTCGCCAGTCCCTGGGAGTTCGAGCCAACGGAGTTTGACGGTAGTTTACAATGCAAATACGCTTTGTTCTTAGACTAATTTAAATTACTACGAATAAATCACCAAGAAACAAGAGCTTTGCATATAGATGGCATGGCTCGACTGTTCGTCAAATAGCACCAGTCAGTACGTATGAATCCGATTCGTAATTCAGTTATGGGAAAAGTCATTAACTATATTTTATTAGTGTTCAACATTTTTTCGTGACGACAACAACGCTATCGTGGCTGCTTTACATGAAAGACAAGTCTTTGGGAAATTTTCTGGAAGGGAAAAAATCAACAACACAATCTTAAAGCTGCACACTCACAGATGGGCTGTTTTGAAAACTTTTTTGTTTTTAGAGTGAGCCAATTGTTTTGCGTGATGGTCTGGAAACCAGTGATATAAGACTGCTGACAAAATATCAGCTCGAAAATTGATGTTATATGCCGAAAAACTATTTTTTCTTAAAGCGTTAGTAGCGCTTTTAGCCATACATCTTCAATTTTCGAACGTAAATGTCAAAAACTTCGATTGGATATTATGTCACCAGTATTCTATCACTGGTTTCCAGATAATTACGCCGAAATTGGTTCATTCCAAGGCAATGAAAAATGAAAAAAAGTTGTCAAAATGGTCAATCTGTGAGAGTGCAGCTTTAAATGCCGTTTAGTAAATTTCAATCCAGAACTTAGTTTAATGACAACTGGGTCAACCTTAATCAACAAGGAAGAATTAATATATTAAAAAAACTAGTACTGTTGAAATATCAAAAAATATAATTCCTTGATTCTCTTCATATCGTTTGGGTTATCATCACAATCATCTATAATGTCATTTAATTAAAATGTATCTGAAATTGGCAATTTATAGTTCATGTCTTAAAGGGGCTGTCTCACGTATGATAAAATAGCGAAAAAGAAGAAAATTGTCGAAAATTGACATAAGCTTGGCATCGATGTGTACACTGCATTGAAACTAACTAACTGAAGTACCACATAGTTTACAATTTATTTAAGTTTAGTAGTTATTTCGTATTTTTCCATTGAAAAAGATTACTGGGTATGTCTACCAGGTAGAATTCATTCCTTATGCGTGATTGGCTAGTCGGTGTTATCACGTGATATTACCGAGGTAGGTGTATAGTTTAATTATGTCATCCGATTAGTATAAGCCTTTGTAGCTAAGTGAGTAAGACGCTGGTCTTCAATTTTGGCGACGCGGGTTCGAACCCGGTCTCCGGCACAATTTTTTTTTTACATTTTGGTACTTTTTTTTAAACAATTATGATACCAAAGCGTAACACATTCTATTAGATAATTATCCTGAGATTCGTTACAGAAAAAAACTTTTTTGGGTGCCAATCTGTGACACAGTCCCTTTAAGGTTGAATAAAGTGGCAAATACGAACACTTGCCTAATTAGTCGTGGGAAGAGTCTTTAATAATTTTATTATCTATATAAGCCATTTATCGGTATAAAATATTTACATTATGAATCATCTAATTAATTGGTTCGTGAAATATTTTTATTACATTCTGTTTATATAATATTATTTACCAATATGAAATAGCATTGAATCGTAATAAAATGCATGCATGCATGTATCTTAATACGGATTTGGATTATATGTCCGTGATGATTTAAATTATACGATATTGGGTGCATCTTCGGGGTGCGCAACTGTTGGACTCGCGCCTAATTCCTTAAATTCCTTAACAATTGTGTGGTTTAAATATTGTTAATGAAGGCATCTGACTATTTGCAGTCAAAAATAATGAATTACTGTGTAATTTATTTATATTTGTACACCAATATTAACATTAGTAAGTGCACTTTGTGCAAGTAAGGAAAGTGTGCCCCCCCCCACAACTCACTCACCCACCTCACCCCAAACCTGCTGTGAACGGGTATATGGTATATCAAACATTGTATTGTCACATAAAAAAATCACAGTGTATAAAAGGTTTTGTTAAATATCATATTAATAGTATGTCTTCACGGCCACTATTCACGTGCGTAGAATTAAACACAGGGCACAACCGTTAAGTGGCGGAGCTGGCGTTTAGTGCCTATGTTCATTAAATCATTAGATTTGGTGCTCCATATTGCAAATGGGTTTGGAAGGTCTAAAATCCCTCTGAGAACCGGCAGCTCGCGAGGCAAGGTTTATTGAAGGTTTATTGAAATCCATCATTTGTTGCTTGACATTGTAACGCATAAAGGCCATTGGGAATATCATTCGGAAATCCTTGGACAGTTTTATCGAAAACAACTTCGGATGTATTTGGACGGTTTACATACTCAGAAATCGGTATGCAAGTAGATCGCGTAGTAGTTTAATTTAGAAGTTTAACTTAATGTCTTAACTCTTGGGAATCTCAATTGTGTTTGCAATAATACACTTCACTGGCAATCAATTTAAACTTAGATCAATAAATACAAGCTAAAACATTTCATTCAATTAATGATACAATTTAACATATTACGAACTACTTCTACTAATCGGGCATACATCCGAGGTCGTTTTCGAGAAAAGTGGCCGAGGAGTTCCGAATGTGTAACGCATAATAGCCAATCGGAATATACATGATATCATTGTTGATTACAGAGCAATTGCCTACAAACAAAATCACTCGTTTATAATTATAATCTTCACATGAGCATATATGGATTGGAAGACAGTCAGATGATAACACCATAAAACAAACACAATTTTGATTTTTTTTATCTTGTATGAACATGCAATTTCAAATTGTTATACATGTAATTTGTTATCAAAATAAGGTCACGCCATATTAGACCTGACGAGACGTTAGTTGATATAGATTTTTTTTAATCATTAGTCTATATATTCACATTATAACTTAAACCAAAATATTAAAAATGCTAAGAAGTATTTACGTCTCAGGATGGAAATAAAATGTATTACTCCGGTGGGATATTTTAAATATTCTTTAATATACATATACACTTTGTTCGATGAATATTATTTCAGAGGTAAATGTTGCAAATTACTGCACAAATTATGAGAACTTTTGTCAAACATATCACTTGATGACACAATATATCGTCGATAATCACTTCAGATAGAAATTCGTCATGATTCGTCGACGAAATGAATATTCACACCACCGCTTATGGACACCGATCTCTTTGAATCCAAAAGTTAATGCCAGCTTAGAACTTGACCATAATGACGGCGAAAGCGGTCAACATAGCGCCAATAAAGATACCAGAAGTTGATTTGGTGGCCTGAAAAAAATAATTAAGTTTTCATTTCTTATATAATTTTATATTATACCTTACATAAATGTGTCCCTTCTTTGTATATATAAACTCGATCGGTCCGTATATCACTCGCCAAAAATGTAATAAGGACCGCTGACGTCATCCAACTGGTAAGTGCGGCTTGCTATTTTAAAAACGACGTAAATTTGTCGCAAGTAAACATTATTAGCTTTGTTCAATAAAACACATTTTAAGTGCTTTAAAAATATTTTAAAAATATTGAATGGTAATATAAAATGTTTGGTATAATAAAAGAAATATTAACACACCACTTCACACCATATGGCATAATAAGGACCGCCCCGCCCCCCCCCCTCCAGTCCATATACACTTTCGGTGGCTGACTGGCCGGTCCTTATAATGTCATATGAGCCTCAGTGGTGTGTAATATTTTTTAAATATATTTACTTGTCAGTCATGATATAAGTACCATTGCAATAGGAAATAGAAGATTAAAATTTCATTGACTTTGAGATGAACGAATAAAGATACGTTGGTAAATATAATGGCCAATGTTGATCAACGATAACAAGTGTAAGAATACAACCTACATTTTATGCCAATGAAATTGCAGATAGGCAATCAGTAAGTATTAGACTAAATCATTAAGAATTTCAACTTTCGCGGGTGTTTAAAAGTGCACCTACTGCCAATCATCCGATACTCACTCCCTGTGACAGATTTTACGTTGACAAAGTATCAGCCAATGAGGTTGAATTCTTTGTCAGTTAGATGACCTGAAGTAATATCTAAATGATGAAGACGGGCTTGTTCGCTACGTCCAGTCCGCCCATTCTTAATCATTAATATTTTACATCTTTTCATCTAACTTTTACTTGTAGTAGCATAAACGTTTTAAATTTAATTGGTCTTTAAATATGGAAGGATAGCTGTTTAGAAGTAAACATAGATCATAAATATTTTATACTTACTGCTGTATTGGTAGTCGCAGCTGAAACACACAAACGTACATGAGATGCGTATTTCAAACTTATTGATTGGCTAGATACGGTGACACAGAGTTGACATACGTTTACTGTCTTTAAAACGACTTACGTATTTCGTTAAAACAACTTAGTAACTGAAAAAATAGTATGTAGTGTTGTTTACAATGTCGTGAATTGGAGTAATAATATTATAACGCGATTCTATTCGCTAATTTAACGAGAAATGTATAGATAATCATTTGTTTTAACGAGTTACTACGTTATTTTAACTAGTCGTTTTAAGCCGTTTTAACGTGATAAAAATAACACGTATTTCACCACCATGCCACTGTAGCCAGAAATGTTTAGCCTATAAATATTGAAATATGTTCGACACAGATTACATTTGAGAAATACGGAACAAAACAATGGTTATAACAACTTTCCGTTTTAAGCAACATCAAATAGAAGAAATATTTATGCATGTACTTTTGAACAACACAAAACAGAACATAGTTTATCTACGTACTATTGAATAAAACGGGGGAATAGTTATAGAATGTACTGTTAACCAATATAGAACAGAACAAATAGTTATATTTTGTACTATTTACCAAAAGAGAACAAAACAAATAGTTCAAGCATGTACTATTTACCGATAGAGAACAGAACAGATAGTTATAGATTGTACTATTAACCGATAGAGAACAGAACAGATAGTTATAGATTGTACTATTAACCGATAGAGGACAGAACAGATAGTTATAGATTGTACTATTAACCGATAGAGGACAGAACAGATAGTTATAGATTGTACTATTAACCGATAGAGAACAGAACAGATAGTTATAGATTGTACTATTAACCGATAGAGAACAGAACAGATAGTTATAGATTGTACTATTTACCGATAGAGAACAGAACAGATAGTTATAGATTGTACTATTTACCGACAGAGAACAGAGCAGATAGTTATAGATTGTACTATTAACCGACAGAGAACAGAACAGATAGTTAAAGATTGTACTATTAACCGATAGAGAACAGAACAGATAGTTAAAGATTGTACTATTTACCGATAGAGAACAGAACAGATAGTTAAAGATTGTACTATTAACCGATAGAGAACAGAACAGATAGTTATAGATTGTACTATTAACCGATAGAGAACAGAATAGATAGTTATAGATTGTACTATTTACCGATAGAGAATAAAACTGATAGTTATAGATTGTACTATTAACCGATAGAGAACAGAACAGATAGTTATAGATTGTACTATTTACCGATAGAGAACAGAACAGATAGTTATAGATTGTACTATTTACCGATAGAGAACAGAACAGATAGTTATAGATTGTACTATTAACCGATAGAGAACAGAACAGATAGTTATAGATTGTACTATTTACCGATAGAGAACAGAACAGATAGTTATAGATTGTACTATTAACCGATAGAGAACAGAATAGATAGTTATAGATTGTACTATTAACCGATAGAGAACAGAATAGATAGTTATAGATTGTACTATTTACCGATAGAGAATAAAACTGATAGTTATAGATTGTACTATTAACCGATAGAGAACAGAACAGATAGTTATAGATTGTACTATTAACCGATAGAGAACAGAACAGATAGTTATAGATTGTACTATTAACCGATAGAGAACAGAACAGATAGTTATAGATTGTACTATTTACCGATAGAGAACAGAGCAGATAGTTATAGATTGTACTGTTTACCGATAGAGAACAGAGCAAATAGTTATAGATTGTACTGTTTATCAAAAGAGAATAGAACAAATAGCCTCCAAAGATGACCATTACGTTCTAATATAAAGCCTACTAACCCGACCTGTTTTTTTAAAAGGATTTAACCTTTACCGAACTATTACATACATTTTTAGCCTAAGGTCATTGGGTGAAATAAATTTCGATCCTACACCGAAAATCAACAATAAGCTTTTATATACTAGGAAGTATGGCCATCAGTATGAACATCACGGGATGTTTGACCCAAGTTGATATACAGGTGAAAATGAGTTATTGGAAGCCCAGTATAGTTCAACCTCTACGGGGTGTAAACGTGTAAGAGAGTTTTCCAAATCGTGTCTTATCCTTTCGGTCAAAGCATACCGCGTTGTGACACAAATTACTTTCACTTTAAATCTGCACTCCCACAGATATACCATTTTTACTTTCTTTTTTTTCTAGAAAAGAGCAAAATTTTGCGTAAACGGCTTCAAACAATGATAGAAGACATCTGACAAAAGATCAGATCGGAGATTTACATATTTCCGTTCGAAAATTAATGTTTTATGGCTGAAGTAAAATGCTTAAAACATCAATTCTTGAACATAAATATAAAAATATGATTGAACGTTTTGACAACTTTTTAATTTTTTGCCTTGGAACCAGCCAATTTTTGCGAAAATCCATGGAAACCAGTTATATAAGACTGCAGACAAAAAATTAGATCACAGATTTTTGTATCTATGTTAAAAAATGATGTTTTATGCATTTTTCTTAAACCGTTGGTAACAAATTTAGCCATAAAACATTAATTTTCGAACGGAAATATGTAAATGTACGATCTGATTTTTGTCAGCAATCTATTATCATTGTTTTGCAGATATTTACGCAAACATTTGCTCTTCCCAAGACAAAAAAAAATGTTCAATCTGTGAGAGTGCAGCTTTAAATAATAATTTTCTTACGTATTTTGTGTGTGGTAATTGATGTATTTGAGGGACCAGTGGACGGATTCATAGACGTTGTTGGCATTGAAGTAGCGTCAGGGGTCGAGGAGTTGGAAGCCGCTGTGGTCGTTTGTGTGGAGGGCGCTTGTGAAGTGGTGCCATCTGATGTAGAGGTGGGCCCAGCAGTAGTGGCATTTGAGCTCATGTTAGTTGTTGGCGAAGACGTTACAGTTGTTGTTGAACCGGTTGTAGATGGTGGTGTTGTTGTAGTTGCGGGGGCAGATGTGCTTGTTGCAACTGGAAAATTAAAAAAAGAACGTTGTGATAAACTGTACTATAATTTGTATATCATGGTATCAAAGTTTAATAAAAATGATAATTATAATAAAAAAATAAAATAATAATAATAATAATAATAATAATAATAATAATAATAATAATAATAATAATTATAATTATTATTATTATTATTATTATTATTATTATTATTATTATTATTATTATTATTATTATTATTATTATTATTATTATTATTATTATTATTATTATTATTATTATAATTATAATAATAATAATAATAATAATAATAAAAAAAATAATAATTATAATATAAGAAGACAAAGAAGAAGAAGAACAATAGTAGTTACATTTGTACCTTAAATGGCCTTTAAGACAAAGTATAATATACAAATACAGTTTATTGATCCACTGCGGTTTAATTATTTGTGTTTGAACAATCAGAAATAGGCTTTATTATTTGCTTTCCGGTGGTTTATATAGATTTATCAGTGATATAAAATTGATATTTCACAGTTTTAAACAGTGAAAATATCATTTTGATAATTTTCACTGTTTTGTATTTTTAGCCCGCTCTCGGTTCCAAATCAAACGTCAGCGCGTATAGGGCTGGGACACAATTTCAACAACGTCATTTTCGAAATGAAGTTTCGGGCGCATACAAATTGGCGCGTTGTTTCTAAAAAAGTGTAGTTAAATGACTTTTAATTCCAATTTTAGGAATATATATAAAAAAATATGTTTGTTTCAGTGTAATATAGCTTATATAATAGGGTCATTAGTAATGTGTTTTGATCCAGGAGGTTGTATTCGACTCGAGTGATTTTTTGCAGATTCGGTTTTCAAGAGGCGCATGCCGAGTAAAATCAAATTCTGCAAAACTCCACGAGATCAAAACGCAGTACTATAAAACTTTTATTATGTACATTACTGGTTAGATAACTTAAAAGCCACATGTTTTTATAATAAATGTCATTTTAACGACGCAATATTTTTTATGACGTCATTTTAACATCGCGCAACGATACTTGTTATAACGTGACGTCACAAGAGTGGAATACGGCCACATTGCACTGGAGTGGAATACGAACTACCGTATTTTGCGATATGTATTGCGTGTGGATTTATGATGGGTATATAATAAATAGCATATATTTCACCTCGTGAACACCAAAAGTGAATATTTTACTCGCGGCTACGCTTACTCGGTGAAATATACTACGATCTTACACTGAAACAAACAATTATCTTCTTTTTATTTTTTTTACTACCTTCGTTACTCTTTTGATTTATTTTCGACATTACTTATGCACCAGTCAATTGCAACCATGGCCCCCCTGGTCCGGGGAATAGCGGGGACTTTGACTTTCGGTCCAGCCAACCCCGGCTAAAATCCCCGCCCTGCGCGGACGAACAGATGGAAAATCCCCGCCAAATTCCCCCGCACCCCAGGGACCGTGGGTAAGGCCCGTTCCCCCGCTGTATTTAAAGCAAAGACAAAACCACCACATTCACCCGGCACTGGGGGGCCACCTCAAAGGTAAAAACACGGCCCATTTCCCCGGCTATCCCCGGTATACCCCCGGACCTGGGGGGCCATGGTTACAATTGACTGGTGCATTACATACTGTGATTAAAGCTGCACTCTCGTAGATTGACCGTTTTGGCAACTTTCTTTTTTTTGGAATGAACCAATATTTGTGTAAATATCTAGAAACCAGACTTGTGAGAAAATATCGGATCGCAGTTTTTAATATTTTCGTTCGCAAATTGAAGTTTTGTGGCTAAAAGTGTTACTAACGCTTTAAGAAAAAGGGAGTTTTTCGGATTAAAACATTAATTTACGAACGTTAATATAAAAAAACTATGATCTGGTCCTTTGTCAGAAGTCTTATATCACTGGTTCTCAGACATTTACGCAAAAAATGTCTCAGTATAAAACAAAAAAAAAATAAAAAAAAAATGTCAAAACGGTAATCTGTTAGATTACATGTCATATAACAGGACAATTGGGTTCGATACCCTTTAGATTTTCTTGGCCTCTGAAAAAGGACACCATACTGGTTATTACACAAGGGACGGACTCTAGAGTGATTTGAATGATTTTGATCTAACTTCACAATCTAAATTTGAAAAAAAAACTCATTAGAATACAACCTACATTTTCAGCCAATGAAATGGCAGATTGGCATAAATTTCAACTTTCGCGGCTGTTTAAAAGTCCGCCTACTGCCACTCTTAATGAGGTTCTATTCTAAGGTCAGTTAGATGACCTGAAGTAAAATCTGAATGATTAAGAAGGGCAAAGTAAGCGTAAGGTTTTACTTATTGTCATCAAACAGTTATATAATGTGAATCGACACAAATACACAGTACAGACAACTTGACTGTTTAACACATAACTTAATTTGGGATGAACTACATTAAATGTGGAGTGTAAGGTTTGTGGTTCTATTGGAAGTGTAAGATATGTGTTTTGTTGGGGTGGGGTGAGGAAATCGTTCTACTATCTTAGGTTAAAGAATAAATCCACTGACCAAACACGCAGAGCGCCAAACTTAATAACACAAAGGTCTTCATTTTTGAACCTGAGGAGAAAATGGTACACTTTATAATAATATCTAAATAAATATTATATATATATTCTGACAGATCGTATAAATATAACTTGATATATATGAGTTATTTCTTTGCTGTTGTATTACTTTGTATCATTACAAAATCAGTATAAAAACTCTAACTTTATCTTTCTTAAACCATGTACTGACACCCTTTTTATATTTTTTTCTACTTTATAAATGTTTAACAGCAAAATCTCAGTTATATACTTTTATGAACGTTTAAGATGTAAATTATTCCATAAATAAAGCCAAAATGACCATCTAAATTCATTGGTAAGTAAAATGGTCGTAAAAAGAAATAATAGTAATTAAATACCTCACTTCTTTATGCGATGTCGGCGGTTGAAAGGACAGTAGTCGGCTACTTGCACCTTGATATCTAGGGAGTTGCGACTATCACTAAGATAAAAATTGCGAAATCTATACATGGACCATAATCAGACTCACAATTCACTTTTATCTTTCGATGAGGCCATATCAAATCCGATTTGGGGTTTTGTTTCAGCGTAACACACAATTTCAAAACCCATTTTAAGGAGATGTCCATATAAGACACATGAAAGTTCCCTCTTGGGGGACAAGACCTTATTATCTTTGACATAATTTTAAAACGCATGGAAGTTCCCTCTTGGGGGGGGGGGGGCAAGAACTTATTATCTCTGACACAATTTCAAAACACATGGAAGTTTCCTCTTGTGGGCAAGACCTTATTATTTCTGACACAATTTCAAAACACATGGAAGTTTCTTCTTGGAGGCAAGACCTTATTATTTCTGACACAATTTCAAAACACATGGAATTTTCCTCCTGCGGGCAAGACCTTATTATTTCTGACACAATTTCAAAACACATGGAAGTTTCTTCTTGTGGGCAAGACCTTATTATTTCTGACACAATTTCAAAACACATGGAATTTTCCTCTTGCGGGCAAGACCTTATTATTTCTGACACAATTTCAAAACACATGGAATTTTCCTCTTGTGGGCAAGACCTTATTATTTCTGACACAATGTCAAAACACATGGAGTTTTCCTCTTGTGGGCAAGACCTTATTATTTCTGACACAATTTCAAAACACATGGAAGTTTCTTCTTGGAGGCAAGACCTTACTATCTCTGACACAATTTCAAAACACATGGAAGTTTCTTCTTCGGGGCAAGACCTTATTATCTTTGAAACAATTTCAAAACACATGGAAGTTTCCTCTTGGGGGGCAAGACCTTGATTATCTTTGACATACTTTTAAAACAGATGGAAGTTCCTTCTTGGGGGCAAGACCTTATTTTCTCCCACCTCAGATAAGTAGATCCCAAAACCCGTTTTACATAGCTATCCATATAAAACACATGAAAGTACTTTCTTTGAGGGCAAGACGTACCTCATTATCTTTAATCAGCAGGATTTATTATTTATTGAGGGGATTCGATTTTGGAATTAAGTACAGGGTTAAGGTCAGTTTGTGTAAGGATTATGTGTGAACCCCCTTTATTTTTTAAAAAAAAATGCGAAAACATGTCCCATATGATCTCAATTGTTCTTGGAGATATTTCCTTTAAACAATTTGGCTAACTTTATATTCGTAAATGGTGTTTTCGGGTGCGATTTATACATGTTTCTTTTTAAATCACTTTAGCATTAGAAGTTTACTTTGTTAATTTAAAGGATGGGTCGGGAAGTGGGCGAAAGGGGAGGTATGGTGTGTGTGTGGGGGGGGGGGGGGGGGCATGTTCGTACTACAACATTTCAATTTAAGTTTCTTTCTTTTTTCATAACATATTTTTGTTATCAAAAGAACTGTACATTTGAAATGATTGGAAACTAACATTTGTTTTCCCTTTTATCCAATCCCAGTATGACTCAGATATTATATTATCATTAAATGTTACCAGCTTCTTGATTATACATACCCTACATTTAGTTATCAATTAAACTGTAAAAGTAAGTGAATTAAACTAGCTTTATAAAACTATTTTAAAATTAAGTACGTGCTGTGAGTTATTCATAAGCAAATCCTTTAAATGAAATTAAAGTTAAAAATACCCTTCAAATAAATAACTACAAATATGTGAAGGATTCGCTCAAACCTGAACCATAACACTTCTCATATCATGAATATCCAGAAATTTGCATTGTTAACATTAAGCTCTAGAAAGTAATGCAATTTCTAGACGATTACATTTTTATTTTTGTTCATAACGTTTAGTCAGTCTTACTATGATCACTAGCGGCGAACCCGGGGTCTCTCCCCCAGTATGACTCAGAACCATTGTTTCTATAATTGATGCTTGTCCGGGCCATATCTTGGACAATACTAAAGATATGTAAAAATAAAACATGTCTACAGATATATGGCAATAAGATGAAGTGCAGTACACAAAAACCCAAGAATCATAATCCTGCACATATATGGTTGCTTGTCCAGGCCATATCTTGGAATGTACTTGACGAATTCAAATGAAACCTGGGTAAAGAAATAGTTGGCAATTACATGAAGTGTAGTGCCAAAGAATAATTATTCTAATCTGCATATTTACTTAGTTATCTCCCTTTAACGGGATATTTTTCACAACGGCCCCCAATATCATGAAAATACTCAAGTCAAATCACAATCTCAACTCTATTAACTACATAACATCTAAAGTTATTTAAGATCCTATGTTTTTACACTTTTTGAAATCACATTCTATCGTAGACTATGATGATGAAAAATGTTGGTCAATATTAAAAGAAAAAATATTCTACAGCAAAAATGAGTACAACGCATTGCTTTTTAACCATTACCCAAGTACAAATGTATAATATTTGCCCTAGACTAAGTTATCTTTGAAATGTTGACCAGGGTTTTCATCAGCACATTCAATGGGAAAATACGTTTTTCTTAAGTGTAAAAGCATACAAGATTTAGAATAATGCTATGCTTTTATGAGGTAAAATGAGTTGAATTTGAGATTGAGATTTGATTTAAGTTATTTCTTGATATTGGGGCCAGGTGCTTGTTCAGGCCATTCAATAAGCAACTTAGATTGATCTTAAATTTAAGATTAGAAACTAAGTGTTTTGATTGGCCTATATATTAAGCTGACCAATAGGCTGAATGGAATCACTGAGCCATGTCTAAGGATAAGGATAAGATCAATATTGAATACCAGTCATGGCATACCTACGAATGTTCTCAATGGATTCAAATGAAACTTGGTATATGGAGAAGCTGTCAATGACATTATAAAATGTTTAAATATCCATGTCCAGGCTATCATGCAACGGTCCTCTTCTACTGATCTTTGTGAATTTCAATTGTTGCTTTTTTATTTCATAGCCTCAAATCTTCTTCTCAAACCTGCCCATATCTTTCCAATCCATGTTATGATTTTTTCCAACATGTGTATAATAATGCTACAACCATTCATCAGTCCTTCTACCAGCAAATTGTATTACAATTTCTGCTTTTGCATAGAAAATGGGCTTATTGGGAGCATCCATCACTTCCAGTGATACTCTTGTTTTAATAGCCACTGTTGCTTTAAAAGCCCGCATTAGTTTTGTAGAACATGATCAAATAACGAAGATGTTTTATATTTAAAGATTTTTTTTATTATTTTTGCGAAACATTGCATCAAGTACTACCCACATGTCAAGATTATAGCGAAAGTAGACTTTTGTTAGTTTAACAAGTTTATATCTTTTCCATTCACTAACAAACATGTTTCATACTTTTTACACAAACAAAAGACAAAACAATAACAAACACTGGCAAATAAACGTATAATTTTAGTGTTACCTGGTTACAGCTTTACAATGAAATATTTCAACACAATTTCCAGATTGTTTTCTAAACATTGTGTCTAAACTTAAAGGGACTAGACACCAGATGGTCCAAAAATCAGCAAAAACAGTATTTCTTCAAAACAAGTCTAGATTTGTCAAAACGAGATAGTATGAGATTGATAAAACATCACTCTACATGATTAAAAGAATGTTTTGTCTCTGTCTCAGCTGAGTTTACCCCTTTAAAATTAGCGCATAATGGTTTCCCAGTTTATAATGTGTATATTTAGCATATGAAAGTCACATGATTAGTACAGATATATATACAGAAGCAATTTTAAAATTACTGGTATTGATGTGGTAGAGAAACGCAGTCGATGTCCAATTGGTAAAATACGCTAAAACTTCTAAAGATCCATGTGTCTCAAGAGGTGTGATACATCAGTAAGAAAGATTTAATGTGTTGTACAAAACTGTATCAATTTTATGAAAATTCTTGACAACATTCTTTTTTTCTTGCAATTGTATCATCTGGTGTCTAGTCCCTTTAACAGAGAGACAGAATTCAACAATTTAAGACATCATACAACCTTTAAACTTGTAATATAAGACATTATTTTCAGAGTATTATGTATAAAAGTACACCAATATCTTTAATATATTGAACTGCTTTTCTGTAGACAAACACTACATGACAAATAAAAATGATAAAACAAGATTGTCAACAATTAACATATAAACATATATATGGTTTATATGTCTGTGTGTGAACTCAATAATGTGGAAACACTTTTTAACACAGCCATGGAACATTGTCTTCACAGTAAATCACGCGAACAAACATGTTTATTATGATAGGGCACTAGGTGCATGTATAAGAGATATGAGCACATTCAGCTGGTACATGTAATTTTTTGTATACTGTTACACATATAAAATTAAAAAAATACATGTTTTTAAACAGGCAAAAACTATGACAAAAAAAATCTATCTTAATTTCTCATACTTATTTGGTTCCAGTTTTAATTGTATTAAGCAAATAATCAACTTTTTTTTTCTTAAAGGAAATAAGATGCCAAATTATTAGCACTACTTCTTTATTCCGTCATATACTTGTAACTGTATACCCATAACTGAACAAAATAACATAAAAAATATGACATAAAAATTTTAGTGCTCTTAATATGCCTTGAAAATCCTGTTACAAAATTAACACACTGCCCTGTAAATGACACCGTTACTTATCAGCATGTGGCATTCTTTCCCATTCATTATCACTCAATTTCACCATATTTCGTAATTTGTTTCACACGTTTCACCTCAAGGCTCCTTCATGTTTAAGTAACCATTCCTTCACCCTATTTCGGGTCCCATGGTGATAGTTCCCCAGCTGGCCTCCCTCTTGAATAACCCGATGACAGGGTATAATCAGACCCACTGGATTGTTCCGCATGGCTTGCCCCACTGCCCGACAGGCCTTGGAGTTCCCACACAATTTGGCGAGGGCCCCGTACGAAATTGTATGGCCGAAAGGTACCTTTTCCAGCAGTGTAAACCATACATTGTAGGTGAATGTTCCTGAAAGACAAATAATGAATATTGATTTTTTATTATTAGCTTAATTCAAACTTATAAATTTTACAACAATTGTGAAACAAGTTATTACAACATATTATCAATCAATCGCGTTGGAACGATTTTGTGCGAGAGTGTGGTCTTATGTTGTGGGAGAAACTGGAGTACACGTTGGAAACCCACTTGTCCGGTTTGGTGACCACACACCAAACTCACATGCACCCAGAATTGAACCCAGGTTGCCTAGGTGAGAAGCAAGTGCACTAACCAATGCATAATCCCAAATGAGCATACTATGAACAATATTGTGGTGAATGCTTGGTTTTGTATCTGGCATTTACCCCTTGAATGATCATGGATTATTCTTACCCTAACCATTGTCCTCACATACTAAAAATAGTACCATATAATAGATAGAACAAAAGAACATTATAACTTTAACAACATTTACTGCAATATTTAAAGATGGTCACAGAATTTTTCATTTAAAAAAACAACAACTTTATAGTTTAATCTTTTACAGAATTCTTTCCATCAATATCTCTTCTTCTATTCCTGTTTTGAGAGCATTTTCAACACTTTACCAAATCAAATTTTAACTAATTTGACATACAGTGACGACACACATTTAATTAGATCAAGTTTATGTTTGGAACGAATTCAAGCTGAAAAGTACTATAACAAGAGCCGTCGTAAGACAGCGCGCTCGACTACGCCGCTTTGACTTAGAATACAATAACGATGTAATAATACCAAGTTTGGTCTCTTTATGTCAAACCTAACTAAAATTATTCGATACATAAGGTGACTTTGATGCTGCCCTCCCACCAGCCCGCCCAAACAATGACGCAAGTCATTCAAATTACTGGATTTCCCATTATGAAAATGTGTTTGTATTTAGGCTTAAAACGGAGTTATGTTTCTTGTTGTAAGATGGTCGTAAATAATTTTGAATTTTATTAAGTGCATTTAATGAACGGTATAGAAGTTTTTTTATTAAAATCCCAACTTGCCCTTAACTTTTACTTGCCTTAAACTTTAACCTTAGTCAATCAGGGGCCATAACTTGTATTAAGGATATGGAGTTATGTAACCTTATTGGGTGATGGTCCTGAACAATTGTGTGAAGTATTAAGTCAATTGAATGAAGGGTATAGAAGTTATTAAACAATATCCCAACCTGCCCTAAAACTTTAACCTAATTTCCATAGTCAATCAGGGGCCATAATTTGTATAAAAGATAATATGGAGTTATCTAACCTCATTATGTGATGGCTCTGAACATCTGTGTGAAGTATTAAGTCAATTGAATGAATGGTATTGAAGTTTTAAGTGAAAACCTCAACTTGCTCTCAAACTTTAACCTGCCCTAAAACTTTAACCTAAGTCAATCAGGGGTCATAACTTGTATTTAGGATAATATGGAGTTATGTAACCTCATTGTGTGATGGTCCTGAACAACTGTGTGAAGTATTAAGTCAATTGAACAAAGGATATAGAAGTTATTAATAAATATTCCAACTTGCCCTAACCTAACCTAAGTAAAGAATAATATGGAGTTATCAAACCTCATTATGTGATGGCCCTGAACAACTGCGTGAAGTATTAATTCAATTGAATGTAGGGTATTGGACTTATAAGTGAAAATCCCAACTTGCCCTAAAACTTTAACCGGACGCCGACGCTGACGCTGGGACGAGTAGTATAGCCCACCTTTTCTTCGAATAGTCGAGCTAAAAATAAGACTTATCTCACCTTGCTTCCCAATATGGTGGCAAATGGCTGGGGTAACCAACTCTCTCTTGTCTTTAGTGCTGAAATATGCCTCCAACCAGTTGACACAGTCTGTAGCTGGCTTGTATGTGTAACCATTGTCCTCATATTGTTGGGACTTCAAGCATACCTTGATTCTGAAACATAACAGTGCAAAGTTGTCAATTTAAACTGCATAAACAAATATTTTTTAATTGAAAATAAAACTTAAGCATGTAACAATGTACTTTTATAATTTACAGACTGTTTATGTTGTCTCTTAAGACACTGGGGGGGGGGGGGCATAGTTATGTTACAATTGACTGATGCAAAAGTCTTGCATCAGTCAATTGTAACATAACCACGGCCCCCGCCAGGTCAGGGGAATACATGTAGCAGGGACTTTGACTTACGGTCCAGCCTATCCCCAAATCCCTGCCCAACAGGCACAAACTACTGGTAACAACCCCCCCCCCCCAAAAAAAAATGCCCCCGCACCCCGGGGACATTCTAGGTAAGGCCCATTCCCAGCTATTTTCAGCGCGAAAACAAAACCACCGCATTCACCTGGCAGTGCAAGGCCACCTGGAAGGTAAAAACGGGTTCATTTCCCGCTCTATTCCCAGTACAATAAATAAATCATAACATAAATAATTCGCTTACGCTGTATGGAAAAATGAAGATATTATGATGCAATACAAGTCAATTACCCGGGTTTAGGGGTGAAGTTGGCATCATTGACGCTGCCCACCATACCGAGATCATGAAGACCTTTAGGGCAGCAAACCACCTCATAATCCCCCAATGGTGTCGCCACTATGTATGTGTTGGTGGGACCATATTGGCACTTGATTGACATCACTGCCTTGTGTTGATGGCTTTCTTTCTGTCTGCAATAGTGAAAACAAAAAGAAATGATGTGCATGTACATGTACAAATGTTCTGCCTGAGTGGGAGCAGTGAGCACAGCTAGAGGACTTAGATGAACTGAACATTTTGTTGTGGATATCAGACATATCTATATATCTGCATTAAAACTCAACCTTGGGGCATGGACACTGTCAAAATCCCTGGGGTCATAGTTAGTCTTAGGGCATCAAGAATGCTTAGGACTTTTCTTCCAGCCAAGTCCTATTCCTGCCTTCTCCTATTCCAGTCAATTTTCTATTCCTGCTAAGTCCTGTTCCAGCCAAGTCCTATTCCAGCACAGTCCTATTCCTGCCAAGTCCTATTCAAGCCAAGTCCTACTCCAGCCAAGTCCTTCTCCTGCAAAGACCTATTCCAGCCAAGTCCTACTCCAGCCAATCCTTTTCCTGCCAAGTCCTACTCCAGCCAAGTCCTATTCCTGTCAAGTCCTACTCCAGCCAAGTCCTTCTCCTGCCAAGGCCTATTCCAGCCAAGTCCTATTCATGCCAAGCCCTACTCCAGCCAATCCTTTTCCTGCCAAGTCCTATTCCGGTCAAGGCCTATTCCAGCCAAGTCCTTTTCCTGCAAAGCCGATGACTGTGAGAAACAATAGCATGGTGCTTTTACCAAAAGAGCCAACCATGAGACTGGTTCATACCGACACACACTACTCACTTAGCCTGGCAAGGCTTGTTAAAAAATTAATGCACCAGTCAGTTGTAACCACGTCTCCCTCTAAGGCCGGGGGACAACAGGGAAATGGGCCGTGTTTTTACCTTCGAGGTGGCCCCGCAAAGCTGAGTTTTCGTGCCATCAATAACGGAATGTGCCTAGCTTAGAATGCCCCTATGGTGCAGGGGCTATTTACAATTGACTATATAGTCTAAAATAATAGACGTGTTTAATATACGGGATTCTTCCAATCCCTAACTTCGCAGCTCTGAGGGAGTATAGTGTTTCCATTATAACATTGCATAATGAAGGATTTTCCATATCAAAAATAGTAAAAAAAATCAGTCAACATACAATCATTTGGACTACAATTGACTGGTGCTTGATCTATAGTTCGTATAGATAGCCTATGTAGGTGTTTTAACAGATCGAGACTCTTACAATTAGCAAAACATCTTTAAAGTGCAAATCAAATGTTCGATTTTATCACTAAATTGCGGTTTAGTTTACAGTTTGCAATCTTGAAAGTATTCGAACGCTTTAAACTTTGAGTGTCGCTAAACTTGACTATTGGTACGAACCAGCCGTGTTCGAATTTGTCACTTTCATGATCACCTCGCGTGTATTATGCGTTCTTACTTGAGTTAGGTATAGAAAACACTTAGTAACTATCACAAACTTATTTCATGCACTTATTATTTAAGATATTCGTGTGGAAATGTAAAATGTTACCCTTGCAGAATCTAGTAAGTACAATTATCATCCCTCGCTTTATATCCCGCGCAAGACGAAGCAAATGACCAAATACACAATAACAACTGCGCAAATCAGTTTTTCACCCCCCCCCCCCCCCCAAAAAAAAGCATTTATTTAATTTATCAATGCTGTTAATATTCCTGTATTGCTTAAATATTTAATCGTTCTTTTGTATATTCTTTTTCTTATTCCTTTCCAAATATGTCAAGATGTCAGTCTTACTATTAATTCTTCTTTATATTTAATTACAATGCATTCACGTAACACAGGAGTCTGGCTCATTGTTTGTGTCTAAAATGTTGATAAATATAATTTTGGGTACATATAATGACATAAACAACACATCTTAAGATATTTAATGCCTTTGATATACACTAGAAAAAAACAATGTAACTATGTAACTTAATCATAGAGTCCTTTTTGTCAAATTTCTTAGTCAACATACATGTAGACACAATCCATTTTTAACTAAGTGATATGAAAAGAGGAGTCAATGCCCTTTAAAATGGTATGAGATATGACGGTATAACTACATGTATATTGTCCTTAGACGAACAAGACATTTTTTTGAATTTGTGTCAGCCTATAATGTAATCATATATGTTTCAACTAACGAAGAATGGCAAGAGCGGCCATTTTTGCAATCTTTAAAATACAAAAAAAAAACATTTTCATATTTTTTCCGCATATTATTTACACATTCTACACATAACTGCTTCAATTGATAGTAAAACAATATTGAGTGCCATCAAAGTTTTTGTCATTTAAATGGATTAGCACCCCTAGCACATGCTGTGTCCATACAGGTAAGCTATGTACATTTGTCGGAATAATACTTGTCGGCATTATAAAGCACACGCATGTCCGACTAGGTATTATCGATATATTTGCATAGTCGGAAATCTATGGGAGAACATATCTGCATGTCATGAATGCAAACGTCCGACTTCTTGAATGTTAATAGGCCAAAGATCAGTCTGCCAAAATTAAAACGTAGGCTGAAATAGAATTATCCATTAACATCTATATGCTTCTGAGGGAAGCAATGATGGTGAAACTGACATACCAACTTGTATCGGAGGCATCCCTTAGCCTGAACAAGGGCGCTAAAATTATGGACTCGTATATGCCACCCACGAGGTCACGTGCAAGGAATTCCTTAACAATATTGTAGCTATTTACAGCGGCAGATAGTGTGTTATAGTTGTGACAGTTGTGGCAGTGTTTAGTGTATAAGCTGGACGCCATAATCAAAGTTGAGATTAAAATCAATATACTGGAACTTCATATTTATGCCCCAATTCGAAGAAGATGGGATATTGCTTTGCACATGTCGGTCGGTCGGTCGGTCGGTCGGTCGGACGGTAGGTTGGTCGGTCGACAGGTCGGTAGACCAAAGCTTGTCCGAGTGATAATTCGGCAATGCCTGGACCTATGGTCCTCAAAATTTGCTTTGAGGCTGGACGTGACAAGAAAATGACCACTATTGAATTTAAGATCATCAGCTCAAAGGTCAATGTCACTGTGACCTTGAATGCAAAACGCTTGTCCGAGTGATAACTCTACAATGCCTCGACCTATGGTCCTCAAACTTGGCTTAGAGGTTGGACTTGACCAGTAGATGACCCCTATGGATGTTTATGTCGTCGGCTAAAATGTCAAGCTCACTGTGATATTGAATGCGAAGAGCTTGTCCTCTTTTCCGAGTGATAAGCCGCCTATGGTCCTAAAACTAGGCTTGGAGGTTGGGCGTGACCAGTAGATGGCCCTTATTGACTTTAACGTCATCAGGTCAAATCTTCAAGGTCACATGGACATTGAATACGAAAAGTTTGTCCGTTTGATATCTTGGCAATGCTTGCACACATGACCCTCAAACTTGATATGAAGGTTTTGGGTATGACTAGTCGATAACCCCTCATTGATGTTGAATTCATCAGATCAAAGGTCAAGGTTACAGTAGCCTTGAATGCGAATAGCTTGTCCGAGTGATAACTAGACATTGCATTAAACTATTAACCTCAAACTTGACATGGATATAAGTTGTGCCCAGTTGATGACCCTTATTGATTTGGGGGTCACTTGGTCCAAAGGTCAAGGTCATAATGACATTGAACGCGAAAAACTTAGAAAATACTTAAATAGTGTAACCTTTCCTCAGTTTTTCAACTGAACTGGTTTTGTTTTACATATATATTAACATTATTTGCGATGGAAATTGGTAGATGGCATTAACTTATTATTTATTTTCATTATATTTATGTGTAATTATTTTAAAGTACATAACCTTATTTCTTCCGAAATTTTATTGATATTGAATATGTTTTTTTTAGGGATGCAAACGAATGGCAAAATTGATATTCGAATATTCGGTAATTCTTTCGATCGAATATTCGAATACCAAAATGATCCTTTAAGAATTGTAGAAAACTAGTATTCAATAACGTAATAGCTAGGGCCCTGTTACCCTTCTTTGTCGTATTCGGTACACGCGACGGACACTTATTGTTCCACAAATTAGCCTCTGAATTTCCCCATTTTCAGAATATATCCCAAGAAAAAGCCATAATTATATTTTAAACAAAAAAATAAACTATAGCAATTCCTCTGCGTTCACTTTTGTAAACAATGCAAAATAAGATTGGGAATTTCGTTTTTCCCGGTTAAATGACGATATGCGCCAACGTGGTACTTGCAGCCTCGTTCTGGGATTGATATTTACGAAATATTTTTATAGAAAACGACACCAACCATGGCCGCACGTCGATTTTGACTGATGTATTTTACAACATTAAACCATACAACTACTTTTCAACGCAAGAGCGTTGTAACGAAACATGGAAAACAGTTTAAAGCAAATAACTATCACATGTCCTTCGAATCATCAAGGCGATTTGCGCATATCGCCAAGCTTGATTCGCATGGAAAGACAACACATTGGTATAAAGGCCGATCTTAAATGTTCCCAAAATAATTGGAATGTGTTTGATGTCACTTGTCTAACAGCCAGTAAATGCAAAAATCCGATATGGCGCGTGTATAGTGTCATATGTTTACACCTCCGGCATTACGGGTCCATCGTTGTAAAAACAAGACAGACGAAGATGACAGTTGTAGGC
Source organism: Mya arenaria (assembly GCF_026914265.1). Classification (NCBI taxonomy): domain Eukaryota; kingdom Metazoa; phylum Mollusca; class Bivalvia; order Myida; family Myidae; genus Mya; species Mya arenaria. Next base: position 32,262,662 of record NC_069123.1, on the reverse strand, counting down.
AAAAAGTTTATTAATTTATAATTTCAACAAAAACATCGAATATTTGAATACTGATTTTGACATTCGAATACCAAACGTTCGATCGAATATTCGAATATTCGTTTGCATCCCTAGTTTTTTTACGTTACTTAAAAATCTTCTTACATCTAATGAAATAAAATTTGAACCAAAGAAACAGCAAATCAGATAAAGTTTAAAGGCAGTGACCCTTAACACTTAAAAGCAACAAATATGAAGAAAAAATGAAAGACATCATTTGGCAAGAATAATTATATTTTTCAAATATAAAATAAAGCGTTAATATTTATATAAGAGGCCAAAAGGTCTCAGGGACCGATTTGGTTGGGATAGAATCAGTTAGGGTCGATATGTCTTGCTACCATCTTCTCCATACAGAGGGTCTTCTTTTGATATGATATTTAGCTGTGATATTTCATTTTTATTAGAATTGACTTGTTTTGCATTTTGCAGACTAATTAAAAGGCGGTAGGTTTTAAAACCTCATCCCAGAAACTATTCTAAATTATTCTGTACGTTTGAGCTGTTTCGTGTGAACTAGATTTTTGACACCCGGAAGTCCCACAATTCTTTACAAAAATGGTCGCTAATTACAGGTAAAACACGGAAACGAGTATATTTTTGTATATTTCTTCAAATGGAAAGTGTTTTGGTGTATTATTCCGTAATTGTTTTAACAAGAACGTTGATTTCTCAATGTCAACCATTGCGTTTGTGGTTTAAATCAGGATTTTGTTGAAAGACACTGAAATATCAGTGAAGGATTGTTTGTTGACAAAAAATATACAGAATCATTGACAATTACTTGTAAACAAAATAACCAATATATATGTTAAACTCTTATGTATAAGCGAAGTGCTAACGAACAAGTTTGGAATGGTGTTGAAGCAGACTTAAAGGGTGGGTTAACTCCAACTTCCCCGCAGAAGCAAGAGATTTCAAACTTGCGATCAGAGAGTTGTCATCAGTATGTTCTTAATAGAAAAAGTCACGAATATCCAAGTAGCATGCCAGTTTCCAGTCAGAGTCATATGACTCAGCAGGCCCTGCTGCCAAAATGGAAAACTACACCGGGCGCCATTGGAATATTCAATCATGGAAACACATGTTTTATGAATACAATTTTACAGTGTTTGAGCAATGCTGATGTCTTTTCTGAATACTTTGTTCAAAGGAAATACAAAGATGTCTTTAACAATAAAGGGTTAAAGAAACTGGTTGGTAATGTTAAAGGTGAAGTGAGTGACCAGCTTGGTAACCTTTTAGAAAGCCTTTGGTCTGGAGCTTATACTGCAGAAGTATCGGGAAATTTTAAATCCATTGTTAGCAAATACAATGCTCAGTACAAAGGTGCAGCCCAGCATGATGCCCAAGAATTTCTGCTGTGGCTTCTGGACAGGGTCAATGAAGAGATACATCAGAGTGGAAAGAAAAAAGCCAAAGACTTGCCAGCTAAGAGTAAAAAAGAAAAGGTAATTTGTATTTCAAGTTACTGAATTATACAGCCTGTTACAGAATGATGCATTTATTTGATTTCGTTTAAAGAGATCATCTAAGCTAAGTATTTTTTGGCTAATATTTTATTAACAGTAACATTCCATTATAGCATGGATGTTGTGCATTTACCTGTTATATGTTTGGTAGCTCCTTTCCATTTAAAATCATATGATTAGTAATATTTTGTATAACAGTAGTAATAGTTAGTATAGTAAAGTACTTATTTAATGAATTATCTAATTTTTCAGATTGAAACGTCCATCCAGAGTAACAATCCAGAAGCTGTTCTTACAGCGGCTTGTGGGTTTGAGATTTTCAATAGATTTCAAGCCTTGTACCAGTCTTCATTGACATGTCCAAATTGTAAAAAGTTCAGCAATACCTACGAATCTTACCTTTGTCTTTCAATACCTGTACCTCAAAAATCGACACGTCCAGTATTTGCAACTGTGGTATATTTAGATGATAATCCGAAACAACTAAAAATTGCTGTAGAAATGAATGTTATGGATACTGTGATGGATCTGCGAGAGAAGCTGGCCCATGAGCTATATGTTACTCCAAAAAGGGTGTGTATATCTATGTAAATGTATATTTAATTTGTAAACTGACAATGATTACATGTACATATCAATTAATTTGACATCAACATTGTTTCAAAGGTTGTCTCCCTTTTGAACATACAGTACTGAATTGTTCTGAAAGTGTTTACAAATATCTGAATATCGACATTGGGAACAGAATGACAGGTTTTAATTATTAAGATTTTTTTTACATTTACAAAAAAAAAAAAATTGCAAATCCACAAATTTATATTCAATTGATAAATTTGAATTCAAGGCTAATTGAAAATATGACCACAAAAGTTGCTTGACACCAGGTTTGCTATTTGAACTTGGAAGCCTTCACCTTTGGAAGTTTTCTCCAAAATTATGGATTTTTTTTACTTCCAAGGACTCAATTTCGGAAGTTTAAGCCCATTTTAGGAAGTTATATACTTCCAATGGAAGGCCTGTTTACTTACTCTCAAAGCTGGTGAAATGAAAATAACATATACTTCAACCTACTTAAAGCCATGAAGTAGATTCCTTTTAATGAAAAATCAAACCTAATTTTCTCCACAGTTGGTGCTCTGTCAGTTGTCTGATGCTGGTTTCGGAAACACATTTGGAGATGATCAGCCCCTTACAGATATACACGAATCTGAAAATGTGTATGTGTTTGAGACCCACCCATTTAGCGACATCAACAAAACACCGGAGGGGGATCTGATACAGATATTGCTGGTTCATGTTGAAAAGACAAGCAAGAGATGGTAATCATTTATTATCATGTATAAACTAAATATAAATCCTATTATTCACGGCAATACCTGTTTTAGTTACATAAATGCTGAAAGTTTTAAATTAAAATGTATTATTAAGCCCCCCTTCGAAGAAGAGGAGTATACTGCTTTGCACATGTCGGTCAGTAGGTCTGTCAGACTGTCCGTCAGTAGATCAAAGCTTGTCCGAGTGATAACTCAGCAATTCCTAGACGTATGGTCATCAAACTTGATATGGAAGTTGAGCCTGACCAGTAGAAGATCCCTGTTGTTTTTGGGGGTCATCTGGCCAAAGGTCAAGGTCACAGTGACTTTGCATGATAAAAGGTTGTCCGAGTGATAACTCGACAATGCCTGCACCCATGGCCCTCATACTTGACTTGGAAGTTGGGCCTGACCAGTAGATGACCCCTATTGTTTTGGGGGGTCATCAGGCCAAAAGTCAAGGTCACAGTGACCTTGAATAGAAAAAGGTTGTCCAAGTGATAACTGGACAATGCCTGCACCCATGGCCCTCATACTTGACTTGGAGGTTGGGCCTGACCAGTAGTTCACCCCTATTGTTTTGGGGGGTCATCAGGCGAAAGGTCAAGGTCACAGTGACCTTGAATGGTAAAAGGTTGTCCGAGTGGTAATTCGGCAATGCGTGCACCCATGGCCCTCAAACTTGACTTGGAGATTGGGCCTGACCAGTAGATGACCCCTTTTGATTTTAGGGGTCAAAGGTCAAGGTCACAGTGACCTTGAAAGCAAACTCGACATTTCCTGGACCTATGGTCATCAAACTTGACATGAAGGTTGGGTCTGACCAGTAGATGACCCCTATTGATTTTGGGGGACTTCGGGCCAAGGTCAAGGTCAGAGTAACCTTTAATGCAAAACAGCTTCCAGTGATATCTCAACAATGCCTATACCTATGATCATCAAACTTGACATGGAAGTTTGGCCTGACCAGTAGATGACCCTTATTGATTTTAGGAGTCATCGGGTCAAAGGTCAAGTTCACAGTGACCTTGAATGCGAAAATGTTTCAAGTGATAACTCGACAATGCTTACACCCATGGCCCTCAAACTTGACTTGAAGTTGCGTCTGACCTGTAGATTACCCCTTATGATTTTGACCCTACCCCTTAAGATTTTAGGGGGTGGTCGGGTCAAAGGACAAGGTCACAGTGACCTTGAACGAAAAAAGCTTGTCTGTGTGATAACTTGACAATGCCTGAACCCATGGCCCTCAAACTTGACATTTAGGTTTTTGGTGACCAGCAGATGACTCCTATGGATTTTGAGGTCATAGAGTCAAACGTCATGGTCATAACACACTCTATCCTCACACTTTGAATGGTCATAATCTTAAAACTGCCTCAACGGCATCCAATGTCAGTGCCAAATCAGCTGTCATTTCGGTCCATGCATATTTCATTCAATTGTCCATATAATCCTGACAACATGGCGCTCAGGGGGCATCATGTTTGACAAACATCTCTTGTTTAATTGTAATTAAATTATGTCGTTAAGTAATCACCATTAAAATATATTTTGGTGATAATGATACAAATTGCACTTCTATCATTTTCTATTGAAATATGTCATGTTTTCAAAACTTCGCTTAAATAATTGCAAAAAGATCTACATAATTTTGGTGACTCAATTTATCTATCATATGTAGCAGTCACCAGCCGTTTATACTATTTCACGCATTCAGTTATCTTAATTTTAAAGCGGCTCTCTCACAGATTGAGATACATGTAACTCGCAATAGAACAGATCTTGATTATTTTGAAAACTGCCAAAAATGTTAATAGCGCTTTTAGCCATTTACACATATTTGCAAATGTAAATTTAAAAACTCTGGTCTGATCATGCCAACAGTATTATATCACTGGTTTCCTCACATGTAGGTTAAAAATGGCAGATTCCAAGACAAAAAAAGTAAAATTGAATTTTAAGACAATATACTGTACATCGAAACTGCTCATGCCGATTTTATGCTCTGGGGTCTATCAACAGTTACAGGTTCGGCAATCCAGAAGTGATCAAGGTTTACCGTGATTATGATTTCTTCACTCTACAACGCTGCATACTGAAATCCATGGGAATGGCTGTAGCGGAAGAATGGATCGAAAAAAGCAATGTAATTAAAGAAGCTTTTCAAAAAGCTGTTTTTTTAGTCTTGTAATTTTTTCTAGTAATTCATGAAATTGATATACATGTAATATTCACACGAATTTGTTTTTGGTAAAATAATTGTAGTTTTCGTGCAAAACTGGGAAAACGTACAGTCATAAAAGAAAATGTTTATATCAGTACTGGTAATTTTACAAATTCATGCTCTTCAACATTTCCAAAATAACTGCGATAACATTGTATGAATTTGAATGTTTCCCTGGCTGGTATATGGTGATCAGTGATAGTAGCTTTAGTAATTGAGTATTGAAAACCAAAGATTATCTCTAAAATGTAAGCTACAAAGATTAATCTACTGTTTGCAATATCTGATATTATTTTGTACATGTAGCTCAATGAGTCAGGAATTTCTCTGACCCAGAAAACCTGAGACCCTGACAATTTTCTGGCTAGGGACGCTCATTTCCAACTTACTGTGCATCCCTGTGGACCCTCAAAATAAACATGTATTGAGTATAAACATTAGGGTCCCTGGACCCACAGCTGGGAATTTCTTGGGCAACCCTGTAGAGCCTGGGTTTCCCGTGGCAATCACCATTGTTGCCATTTGCGACAAAATCACAAATGTGGCGACAATTTTAAATCAAGCAAGCTGCCGTTGTGACTTAACGATAATGAGGCACAGCTAGGTTAATTAATTTGGAATTTTATGACCTTTGCGGATTAACAGTGACTACCTTTAAAGATAATGCCCCCTAGACCCCCAGCAAAAAGTTGTGACAACTTTTCAAACCACAGAGGGAACTCTAAGAGCATGCATATTGTTTGTTATGTCTGGTGTTGTTTAATAGTGTTTGTAGTAGAATAGACATTTGACAAAATTATCTAAAAATAATCATAAAATTCAGAAAGATATGGTTCAGTATGACCAGTTTGAAATAATTATAATGCATGCTGTTGTATTGTAGCATTTTGAGCGTGCCATATTTGACATCCGGGTGGTTGAGAGTGGGCCTTCGGACTGCTATCTGGCGACCAACGTGGAAATGCCTCTCTATACACAGGACATTGACAGGTATAATTTTTGATTGCACATATGGAAGGGCAAAAAGAAAAAGGTTCTATTTTAAACGAGATGTGGCCACATACATGTACATGAATAGTTTTTGCATAAGAGTGACAAAATGACTTTTTAACTGTGAATTTACAAGCCAAAGCCCATGAATTTAAGTAAAATGAAATTTAATGAAATGTATTACTAAACTATTCATTTAAAAAAATTAAATTTAAAAATGCATGATTTTTTAAATTTCAAGTGTTCGGTTAAAAATGAAAGCCCTTGAACATATCACCCCTGGATTTAAGTTAAGGGGCGGGGGGCAGTATTCTGGAAACATCTCAAAAATATTTTACATAACTGTAAAGTATAAACCTTTTATATCCATGTACTTTCAAATAATCAAGATCCATCAAATGATTGTAAGATATTTAAAATCTATAGGTATTGTAATTTTATTTGGTATAATTAATTTAGTAAGATATAATATACACATGGAAAAGACGGTTTAGGAAAATGATTTTGAAAGCTTACCGGGCACTTCATTTAAGAAATGAATTGCGGGAGTGATGTCATTATCGGGGTGGGTATACTTTGACCAGCCCTATTGCGTTCATATCCCTGATAATTTTTTAACAAATGACATCACAATAACGCGGGAAAAGATCAACCACTTGAAATTACTTTTAAACGTAAAATTGAAACACTTATGGCAATAATACATTTAACATATCATAAATTGACACTTTCTAAACAATACATTTAACATATCATAAATTAACACTTTCTAAAAATGTTAATTTATTGTTTACGGAACCTGCGGACACAATACAAACATTAGCAAGATAAACAATTTCCATATATATTGTAATGCAGTGATTCGCGATCCGAACATATTGGAAGATGATGCTTTCATCGGATGATAACTGCAATTGTCGAAAGGCAGTTCATTTAAGGAATGGAAGTTGAGGAGTAAATATTTGTAAATATGATCCCTAGAATTAAAATTAATTGTATTGATCATAGAAAAACTAATAAAAAAATATGTATTTGTAATGATATATTTTAGATGACCTTCTGTAACTTTGATTTCAGAGCCATGGCAACCTACAGGGAGGATTATGGTTCTTCACATGTGAAGTTTGTAGTAGAATGGGATACAGCCACAAAGCAAAGGTAATGCATATTTCATACAGCTGCTAAGAAAAGGTAATACATACATGTATTTGAAATGGGAAACAGCCGCTAAGCAAAGTCAATACATATTTGAAAATGGGAAACAGCCGCTAAGCATAGTCAATACATATTTGAAAATGGGAAACAGCCGCTAAGCAAAGTCAATACATATTTGAAAATGGGAAACAGCCGCTAAGCAAAGTCAATACATATTTGAAAATGGGAAACAGCCGCTAAGCAAAGTCAATACATATTTGAAAATGGGAAACAGCCGCTAAGCAAAGTCAATACATATTTGAAAATGGGAAACAGCCGCTAAGCAAAGTCAATACATATTTGAAAATGGGAAACAGTAGCTAAGCATAGGTAATATATAATTGGAATGGGAGACAGGTGCTAAGTAAAGGTAATATATTATTGAAACGGGATAAAGTCACTTATCAAAGGTAATACACATTTGAGATGGATTACAGTCGCTTAGCAAAGGTAATATATAATTGAAATGGGATCCAGTCACTAAGTAGAGGTAATACTTATGTCTCCCCCCTCCGTTTCCGATCAATGACTTGAGAACGCTATGACCCAGGAGCTTCAAACTTGGTATGAAGTTGGTCATGACCAGTAGATGACCCCTACTGATTATGAGATAAGAAAGTCAAGTGTCAAGGTCAAGGTGACCTTGAAGGGAAAAGCGGTTTCCACTTAATAACTGAACATCCTTTTGGTCCAGGAACTTCATACTTGGTATACAAATTGGTCATGACCAGTGGATGACCCCTATCGATTCTGAGATTAGTAGGTCAAAGGTCAAGGTTGTGTTGACTTTCAGGTGAAAAACGTTATGTTGGCGGTGACCTAAAGCTGAAAAATGGTTTCCACTCAATAACTTAAGAACGCTTGCACCCAGGTACTTCATACTTGGTATGCCAGTTCAGTAGATGAACCCTATTGATTTTTAGATCAATAGGTCAACGGTCATGATTGAGGTGACCTTGAGGTGAAAAAAAACACTTTCCGCTCAATTACATCAGCATCAAGGATCTTAGGACTTGGTATGCCATTTGGCAATTACTAGTGAATGACCCCTACTGATTTTGGGATCAGTAGGTCAAAAATTCAAGATGACCTTAAGATGAAAAAAAAAGTTTTCTTGCTGAATAACCCCTATAGATTTTGGGATCAGTAGGTCAAATGTCAAAGTCACAGTTACCTTGTAGCAAAAAAACGGTAGGTGAAATGGGAAACAACTGCTAAGCAAATGTGATGCATATTTGAAATTGAATACAGAATCAATTAAATGCCGGCCAAGACATTAAACAAAAGCTGTTTTCCAAATGCATACATAAATAAAATATGAAAACTTAAAATGATTTATAGGTTTAAGGATAAAATACCCCAAATAGGGCTTTAAAAGTATTTTTATTCTTTCTTTCCCAGGATAGTTGACAATGACAAAGATGTGGTAGATGAACACAGCTCTGTTCACAAAGCCCGCCTCAGTCTTACCCAGCCTTCCTCTGTATCCCTTGATGACTGTCTCAGACTCTTCACAAAGGAGGAAAAGGTGAGAAGCACTCAATAGGTTTGCATTGTAGCACTGAACAGTTTTTCTTGTATAACTAATTTGTTACTGTGCCTGTGGTCTTTTTGAAAGAAAGCCCTACATTTAAAATGTAACTTATTTAGTATGTCTTTTATCAAAATAATTCATTAATTGTTATCAAAATAACTGATTCATTGAGCAATTGCTAGTTTGTTTGTATGTAGCTTATATCCGTATATGGTACAGTTATTTCATAGCATTTCATAATGTCTTTTTTGAAGCAGAGACATTTTGCAAAAACAATAAGATTAATGTTATATTGACAAGTAGGTAATTATGTTCTATGATAATATGCTACGTATTAACGCCTAATGCATTATAAATTTCTGTCCATCAAAGTAAATTGTAAATACCACAAGCATGTTCTACCATGAAATAAATTGATGCATGAATTAATTATCAATTTAGAGTTATCCATTAAAGCAAGCTTAATAGATAGCCTTTAAATTGTTTGTTTTTTTCTTTAGAATGTGTTTCCTTAATTTAATACTGCATTACGTGATTGATCAATGCAGTATATTGTTGTGAACCTGTTCATATGTTCAACATTGAAAACAATGGTTCTACTGTATCAAAATCAGAATATACGTATAACTGTAATAACATGTGCTTAATGATGGTATTGCAAAAAAATGAAATATGTTTTATAGTATGTGCAATTGGTGTGTTCGCTGTAGGCCATTTTGAATATTTTGTGAGACAGCAAACTGTTACTTTTTGCTTTTTAGTTTAATTCTGCTTTAAGATAATTTTCAAATTATCAGCCTACACAAGCTGATGTTTAAAACAAATGAACATGAAACAGTTTCATTGTAATATGTTTTTTGTCTTCATTTTTCCTTTGTTCTTGCTCAAATCTTCTTTCAGCCCCTTCAGATATTTGCTTGCAAGATTATTTAGCAGACCTAGTCGTTACTCTATTATATTGATTTATTATTGTATCTACGTGTACTTAATTAGATTAGGGTTTAGCAAGGTTTTAAAAAAGACAGGGTGCTGCAGAAAAGGGACAGGGTGCTTAGGGAGAAAAGGGTACATTGTATCTGGCTATAAAGAACTTGAACATAATGAATTTCACAATAAATGTAAAAATAGTGTTTAGGGCTTTTCCATTTAAACATTTAACCCCTGGGGGGAAGGCACTTTTAAAATATACCACCTCCCTACAGAAGCAAACGTATCCTTTCGGGGTCCAATTTAGCGAAAAAATTAGCCCTGTGGGTTATGTGTTTTAATGGAATAGCCCTTAGTTAATATTTGGCTTCAAAGGCCATATATGTATATATTTAGAATCATTGTATTAGTTTTTATTGACCACAAGGGCAGAAGGGTGTTACCAAAAAGGGACAGGGTGCAGCACCCTTCCATAACTCTTCAACTGTAACCCTAGATAGATATACAGTTGAACCCCGAAGGCTCAAACTCCCTGGGACTGGAGAAAATACCTCGAGCCTCATAAAATTTAGAACCAAGCGGAAATGCTTATTTTCAGTATATAGAAATCGGTCCTCGACATCTATTTTGAGCCAATGAGGAATTCGAGCCAAGCGGGTTCGATCCAACAGGGTTCAACTGTAATTTAATTTTTGTTTGCTTTCTTACTTATATATGAAAATATATTCATATTCTGTTAAAATTATCTCTGCATACTCCTATTAAGGATAAATTCATATTTTTTCTATTTACATGTTGTATGTATACTGATTTCTCTTAACATCACAGCTGGGTGAGGGAGATGCGTGGAACTGCCCGTACTGTGGAAAAGTGCAGGACGGGGCCATTAAAAAGCTGGGACTCTGGTCCACGCCTGATATACTAGTCATCCATCTTAAACGATTCAGACATGTAAGTTGTTTTGTGGTCCACGCCTTTGTAATGTATCCTTAATGTAATACTAAATGGTATATTGACTATTGTTTATATGTATGATCATGTTGATGGATGATGGATAATGGACATTATGTTTAAATACAAATAAACTATTCTATTCCTATATACCAGTCATCCATCTTAAAGCTTCACTCTCACGGATTGACTTTTTTTATTAAATTGTTTGTCTCAGATTCAGCTGATTTTGGCATTAATGCCTTCAATTGTGTCATAAAAGAAAACTCACTATAGAACAGATGTCAATTGTTTGGAAAACTGCCGAAATTTTTTTTCTTCTTGAAAGAGTTAGTAATGCTCTTAGCCATAAAACATCAATTTTCGACAGCAAATATGAAAAACTGTGATCTGAACTTTTGTCAGCAGTCTTAAAACACTGGTTTCCTGACATTAACACAAAAATTGGTTCAGTCCAAAACAAAAATAAAAAAGTGGTCAAAACGGTCAATCTGTGAGAGTGCAGCTTAAAGTCATTCAGACCTGTAGGTAGATTTGTAGTCTTAAGAAAATGGATGATACAAAATCTAAGTCTTAATTTAGGGCTATTCCAGTAAAACAAATAACCCATGGGGGAAGGCAATTCTTTCATTAGTATATAGGTGGGTGTCTTTTTTCGCTAATTTGGACCCAACAAGGGTAAATTTGCTTCTGTAGGGGGGTGGCATTATTTAAAAGTGCCTTCCCCCCCAGGGGTTATATGTTTAAATGGAATAGCCCTTAGTATTTCATGAACAATTATATATAACAAATTTAATTCTTGCGGTTATTTTAATTATTTTTTCAATTATTTACACAGCCCAATTGTCTTAAATGTAAATAAAATCAATAAGGGTGTTGCTTATTGAAATAGAATGCAACAGAAATAAGCAATTTCTTTAATAATTAACTGACTCAAAATCTCATTCCTAACTAACTACATGTAAAAAAAATTACTTCTTAAGCGCAAAACCATTCACTTAAATATTGCTGATAATATTAGTACAAAATTGCACCTTGGCTCAAATGTTCTTTGATTTTCGTGGATGCGTTTTGTTCAATGATGTCTTGATATAATTTAATCAGTGAATCAAGCGCTTTCTTTGATGATAATGAACTATATTTCATATTTATTGGACATATTGTCAAGTCAATTTTCAGAAATATTTAAAATAATTTACATAATTTTGACACTTAGGTAAAGATAACAGCTATATATAAAGGTAACATTTATAAACAAACTATTAGTATTGAAAGTAGTTACAAACATACACACAATATGAATTGAACACTCCCATTGTAATTGCCCAATTAAGGTTCATTCAATGAGCACCAAAAGTGCCCTTTCTGACCTAGCTTCTTGCAGATTTCCAATCTTGATTGGCGCATTGTAGTCATTCATGTTGTAGGGCATCTTCCATCAGATGTTTTAGGTTGTCTGAATAGCTGGTGGTTAGCACACTCGCTTTTCACCTAGGCGACCTGAGTTTGATTCCCATTCTGGGTGCATGTGAGTTTGGTTTGTGGTCACCAAGCAAGACAAGTGCGTTTCCTCCAGTTACTCCGTTTTCCCCAACAACACAAGGCCACTCTCATGAGCAACATCATGCCAATGAGAGTGATTAATAAAATGTCGTAATAACTTGTTTCACAATAATTGTTAAAGAAATAAGTTTCAACTACGATTTTTTTATCACTCTCATCTTAACTGCTAAGTAAAATTGTAAACAGTTTATAGTAATTACTTTTGTCTTTTCCTTTCTTTAGTGTGGATTGCGGAAAAACAAGGTGAACGTCCTAGTGAACTTCCCCCATGACCTTGACATGACCCCTCACCTTCTGTTGGAGACCCCTGGTTGTCATGACGATGATGTCACCAACCAGTATGATCTTTATGCTGTCTCAAATCACTATGGCAACATGAGTGGGGGACACTATACAGGTAAGTGATTTGATAAAAAGGTGGATCCATGGTCTAGTGGTAACACTATTGACTGTCAATCAAGGGGTTGCAGGTTCAATTTCCCACCGCAACCACTTAAAAAAAAATACTTTTTGACGTGTGTCAGGAGGAATGTTTAATGGGGGTCCTGTTTGACAGTGCTATACACTGATGCATGATAAAGAACCAGGGTAACTTTAACCAGGGTTCCATTATGTCTGTGCAATATGCTCCAAAAGCGTAAAATGACTAACAATCTTATCGGAGATCACGCCAAATTGGCCTTGACGAGTGCGAGTATGAATTAACTTTCTGTGTTTGTGTGGTGGTCACAAGAATTAACATGTCCAGTTTCCTGTACAGCTGAACAGTCTGAGCTCTACTTAAATAATTAAGTTCTGAATATAAAGAAACAAGACATATCGCTTTTACCAGACGTGTGATTTGATGTTGACAAAGTAGATGAGTGGTAGAGTTGCCATGGACACTTGCAAAAAAATAGCCATATCAAACTGCATGAAATACTCATGCAAGAATAATAATTATAAACATGTTCCACATTTTCTATGCTATTCTTAGAAATTCTTGAAAGTCCAATTCTCAAATACATGTCCATGTTTCACCTGTAATTGAATACATGTTGCACCTTGAGGATGAGTGTGACTAGTAGTAGCTAAGAAAGGCTGGGTTATGATGATGTTTCTTATTAATTCTTAAAGAGCTGAATGTCAGTAGTTTGTTTTTTTCATTTCATGAAAGATATTACACATGAAACTTCAACAAAGCCTCATACGCTGTAAATGAATTTGTAGAAAATATTACATATGATACAGAATCAGACTTACACATATTGTATTAATGGCGTGTCTTTTATGTGTTACTCATTCAGCGAAAATTAAGTGAATCAAAGCCTTAAATAATTCATTTTTCATTAGCATTACAATAAGTGCATTTTCTGTCAGTTTTTTCAAGTATTATTTACATTGTAAAAATTAAGCTTTAATTGGAACTTTTGATGATGTTTTATCATTAAAACGAGCATTTTGGTCACATTTCACATGAAAATATTTTTTAAGATGTCTGCCCCGATAAAGCATGAATGCCCCTTTAAATGCATGGTTTATCAATTTCAGCATACTGTAAAAACCCAGTGAATATGCAGTGGTATGAATTTGATGACACAACCGTACAACCATTGCAGTCTAACGAAATCATAAGTAAGGCTGCATACCTCCTGTTCTATCAGCGAAAACAGCTTACAAACAATACTCATGACAATTTACTCTCCAATTCACATTGGGTGTTCAGTGTCAATGAACCTCCATTGAGTGTGGCGACTTCCAAATCTTCAGTGAGTGAAGGCAAAAAAGTGACACAGAACTCTTCATTTGAAGGTAGAAAGGGTGCCTACTCTTCAAATGAAGTATGGAATGGTGAGCGTGTTCAAGATTACTCAGATTTGTTAGTAAATAAAGTGAAGTTATCTGAAAATGAGAAAAGGGATGGTGCTGTGTCTCATGTACGGTCGAAATCAGAAGCTCCCCTGGATAGGCATTCTCAAGTTCTTCTAAATGAGGAAGCCTCTTTAATTGAAGAGCTGAGAAGGGAAATAACTCCTAGAAAAGAGAAACAGTATCAAGATGCTGAGTATTATAATAGAGACTCTAGTGATAGATGGGAAATGAACTCTCCAAGGGGACATAATTCTCAAAGAGATATTACCTCCCCAAAAAGAGAAGGTATGGGCATTAATTCTCCGAGACAACAACCAAAACATGACACACATGAATCTCCAAAAAAGGAACTGTTCCCAAACCAAACTCCTCTGTCACAGAATTACAATGGTGACATATCTCCTAGAATTACCGATAGACAAAGAACATCTGTTGTTGAACAAATCATAAAAAGTAAAAATGTTACTGACAAAAGTGGCACTCTTCGACCTCCTCCAAAAATTCCACCGAGAGAGCACTACAGAAGGTCAGACAGCGTTGATTCAAGCAAGAACAGTCACTCATTCACTTCTGGAAGTGATGGAAGTGCTCCCCCTTCCCCTTTAGATAACAGCCCAACTGCTTATCAGCCCAGTCAGATGGCTTATCAGAAAGTGAGTAGTGCAAGACCTCTGCAGTCCAATGTTTTGAACAATGAGCGCGAAAATGCAATAATGAATGGTACAGTTCCAAATAATGTGAAGTTAAAAGTATATGCCAATCCAATAAATAAACCAAGCATTGCATCAAAACCGACTGGTGCTAAATTGAAAGGCTCTGAAACAGTCAACAGTAGAAGTGTTAATCAAAAGGTTACAAATGCAGTTGCCCAGTCAGTAAATCGTTCTCCCGACTCACCCCCTTACAGAACGGATATGTTTGCTACACCCCAACAGGTCAGAAAATCCCCCTCACCTCCTGTACCAGCCAGAAACTATTCCACACCCCAACCTGTCAGAAAAAGCTACCCTGAGTCAGCTAGATCTACCAGAGACCCTGTGGAAAGACAATACTCTGTCCCTTCAAGGCAAAATACTGGTGACTATGACGATTATGATGGTCACAATATTGGCCTTCAAGTTCAAGGTCAGGGTCTATTAGACAATCAGCCCATAAGTCTTCCAAATGAACAATTAAACACAAAAAGTATGGCCGATAAGCCTCCACTTCCAAGAGGAAGTAATCCTTCTAGACCTGTGACTGCTGTAGCAAGTGTTTCCCAAGAGTACAAAGGTCAAAGGAGACCAACCTCTGCCGTTGGGTCAAGTAGTCGAGGTCAAAGTTCAAGTTCAAGGCCACTCAATGTGCAAGAATCTAGAGGTGAAAGGTCATCTGGAAGTGAATCTGAGAGTCGAAGGTCAAGGGGACGGCAGGAGGTCAGGTCACGGGAGCGGCATGAGGTGAAGATGAGGAACAGATCTGCAGAGAGACAGTCAGGTAAAGGACTTTGGGGCTTCTAACAATGTACATACAACATACTTCATATGTAGGGTTTTACCTGAAGAGTTAGTGATCTTTTTTAAATTAGTTGTTTATCCAACATTGGTGCTGCACCCTGTTTATTTTTGGTAGCACTCTTCTGCCCTCATGGACACCATCACATTCACCCTTCTGCCTTCATAGAATTCTTAATATAATGAAATATTTTTTTTTGCTTTTGATTTTAACTTGTAATATGATTGTATTAAAACGCATTCAAACATATTTGGCAGTTGAAACTTAATATTACTCCAAATAAACACAAAGCTGAACATTTCTGTCAAACTTGGAATATATCAGTTCTTCACAGCACAATGAAATGTGTCCTTTTCACTCTTAAAGGGACTAGACACAAATGATACAATTGCAAGTAAAAAAGAAAATTGTCAAAACCTTACATAAAATTGATATCGTTGTGTACAGTACATTGAATCTTACTTACTGATGTATCTGACATCACTTACAACACATGTATCTTTCACAGTATTTTTCCAATTCGAACTGACTGGAACCTACTAATAATGTGACTTTCACATGCTAAATATACACATTAAAAACTGGGAAACCATTATGCGCTATTTTTAAACGGGCAAACTCAGCTGAGACAGCGACAAAATATCATTTTAATCATGTAAATTGATCTAATTATCAGCCTCATACTAGCTCATAGCTTGTTTTGTGAAAATAATCTATTTGCTGATTTTGGGACCATCTGGTGTCTAGTCCCTTTAACATCATTTTCCTCTTCAGCAGCACCCTGTAACAGTGCTGCTTGTAGTGACATGTAAATGACACTCTCAAAACACTTTCAAAAAAATGATTGTTTGTTTATGCCTACAGTAACAATCCTATTTGTAAATATGTTTAATTTGTTTTTGAAAATATCTGTTAAATTATCAGATGTAATAAGATATGATCATATTTCATCATGTTTCCAGATGTGGCCAGACGTAGTGTACGAAGTCGTCCAGAGCGTCCATTATCCTATCACCATTCCACCCACCCTGAGATGATTGACGACTACTATCTATCTCAACCCATCGACGATGAACCCACAAACTTTGAGCGTACAAGTTATTACGCCACAATTCGCCAACCACGTGCTGACACGGGCTATTTAAGCAGCACAGACTATCTTGTTGATGGTCGCAGTGACCATTCGCGGTATCAGCTGCAGCAACCGAGCAATATCGTGACGACCACAGCCCAGCAGCCACGATCACGGGCTCCAATCGGATACAATCCAGCATTATACCAAGATCGGGGTTATGACTTGCCAAGGTATCAGCCACATTTACACATGGAACGGTCGCTTCAACGGCTTGCCTTGAAGGAAAAGGAGATGCATAGGCATAAAGTGAAGGCTGAATGTTTGAAAGAAAGTAGTGTGTAAATTTCAGTGTTTTTAAACTACTGTTTCGCTCTCACAGATTGACCATTTTGAAACTTCTTTATTCATTGTCTTGGAATGAGCCAAATTTTGCGAAAAAGTCGGAGAATCGTCGATTTAAGACTGCTGATAAAATATCAGATCACAGTTTTCAATATTTACGTTCAGAAGTTGATTTTTTTATGGCTAAAAGAGTGACAAACAATGAAAATGACTGCGATAAAATGATCCACAGTCTTCCAAACAATTGAGATCTGCTCTATTGTTAGCTATCTTACATGTATATGACTGAATTGAAAGCATTTATGTCAAAATCAGCTGATTCTGAGACAATAAATAAAAAAGTTGTCAAATCAGTCAATATGTGAGAGTGCAGCTCTAAGGCATCTGAAGTACAAATAATCTTGCTATTTTGTCAAGCCATTAGCAATAATGCTTAATTTTGATGTGCTGTCCCCATTTTATTTTTGGTATAATTAGAAAGGGTATTGGTTACTGATAAATATTGTCAAAAATGAATAACCAAAAATACATTGCTGATAAAATTACGGCAGTATTTTTGGTCTTTATTTCAACAGATATCGGTACAAAATAATCTATTTAGCGACCCTTAATTGCCAAAAAAGTGTTTTTGTTAGAACCCAAAATCAGCAGGGCTTCTAAAAACCAACAAATTGCTGGACTTGACCAATTTTGCCCATACTGGACTGATTTCAGTTTAAGAAAATGGCTTAAAAATCAATCCGAAATTTGTTCATTATTTTTAATTTTGATCCCAAAATATGTAGAAATTACAAATCACAAACAGTGTTTGTCACGTCCCCAAATACCAGGGGACTCCCTTGAGGGTGACACACGTGATAACCTCTGTGTAAATGGTCGCCAGCGAACATAACCCTTACTTGGGTACAGTACGCTCATAGTGTAAAACCAACTTTTTGTGACTAAAAAAAATGAATTTATCGTCTTGATACTGCCTGATATCAGTTGGCTGAAAAATAACGATCACAGTAAGAATCTCATTTATTTTATTTGTTTATAAATTTCAATCTTTATCAGCTATGAACGTTCTAAAGAACTGCTTACAAATTGCCACATCATGAAAAAATAATGACAGAATCACACCTCGCTAAAAAAATAATTGGGGGGGTCGGGGTGACGGGCCTAAATTGATTGAGATTTAAATTTTTAGAAGCCCTGAAAATCGGTATCATGTTTAAAATTTTCTTTCTCTACACTATGATACCAACATAATATGGAGTCAGCAGGCTTTCAAAATGTACATTATGGTACATCGGTTACCATTAGTATGTCTTAATTTTTGATGCATTTGGATTAATAAGATTTACAGTATTGTTGAAAGTTTGAAAAAATCCTTGTTGTACACTATTACAGATTGTCAAGATATTTTATTGTTATCTGAGTGAATTAAATCAAAAATGTTAATATTGCCATGGTATTTTCTCAGATATCATTTTGTATAAACCAGTCAACATTATGACATCATTATTTATTTCATTGCTGCACTTTGATTGGACAAGCTCGATGTCATTTAACCAATGATAAAGAGCGCTTCAACTACCCATTCCTTTTTACAGATGTTAAAAACTGAACAGAATTTTTTCTTTAATTTTATTTAAAAAAAAAATATGAATCCATCCTTAAAAGATACACAGATCATATGAATAAAATTTTGTATATCTGAAAATGTTTTTGGTAACCATGACAAATTAAAACTAAATTCCATGTTTGGATATCATTAACCAGTACATTTTTACACAGACTAACTATATACACAGGGATTTTTCACTTAATTATAATATAATAGGGGCTGAAATGTAGCAACTTCCCAGTTGCACAAACTGACCTAATTACCTAATTTGCTTGATGAAGTTTCGCTCAGTTTATCATTTCTGGTTCCAAGGATAACAAATAGGATTGATTAATATGGAAGGTGATCAAAATATCTTAATACAGGCAATATGCAATGAAATATTTCAGATCTTTTCTATTCTAAAACTTTAAAGAATGCATTTGTGATCAGCGATATTTTAAATAAGATGTTTGAAAACTGTTTCAGCTGTACTTGTTTGAATATAATATATATGAACTCATCAAAACATATTTATGTTTTAAAAGTTAACAGCGATGAAGTTAACGATGTTGTTAACTTTAATTAAGTTCTGAACAATTAGTCCATAAACCAGTTGTTTAACGCTTAAGCTGCTGATGGCGATTTTAAAGGCTTTGCAAACAGCTTGGAACCAGACCAGACGCCGAGTAACTCAGCGCCTGGTCAAGTTCCAAGCTGTTTGCCACTCAGTCAATATATCCCCAAAGTTTTAAGTAAATTGAAAGAAATTTAGAATAAACCAGACAACATTTTTGAGCAGACGACAATTTACCCAGCATGTAAAGGGTTAAGAAACCCTGTATTGCATTAATCAGTTCATGTCATTCACAATGTTGTCAATATTCTAGAATCTCAAATACACGGAATATCAATTCAAGGAAACATTACGGGCATTTTTACAGTTGTGAAAACTCACACATCATGACAAATAATGTCAGAATTGATTTCAAGTTCAAATTACTTGATAATATGTTGAAACACAGAAAACTTCAGCTTGAAGTTTGGACAGTCGTGATTGAATTTCATAGGTTCAAACCTTAAACATATTTCCGTTCGAAAATTAATGTTTGTATAGCGTAAACCGTTACTAACGGTTTAAGAAAAATGCATAAAACATCAATTTTTGAACTTAAATATTAAACTCATTTTATATTTATTTGTCAGCAGTCTAATATAACTGGTTTCCATGGTTTTTCGCAAAAAATGGCTCGTTCCAAGATAAAAAATAAAAAAGTTGTCAGAAAGTATAATCTTTGAGAGTGCAGCTTTAAAATGACGTTTCATCTATGAAAAAAGAATTGTGTTCATATTTCAATAGTAATTATTTTTCTTCCATCTCCGACCCTATAAAACATGAGCAAGTCCCTTTAAATTATTTTTCTCCTGTGATATGAAAAGCATTCCTTTATCCTTTGGGACAACAGAAATTGTTGTTAATCCAACATTGGTTAGTGATCTTTTTAAAGTAGTTCTTAATCAAATATTGGTTAGTGATTTTTTTTTAAAGTAGTTCTTAATCAAATATTGGTTAGTGATATTTTTTTAAAGTAGTTCTTAATCAAATATTGGTTAGTTTTCTTTTTTAAGTAGTTCTTAATCAAATATTGGTTAGTGATCTTTTTTAAGTAGTTCTTAATCAAATATTGGTTAATGATTTTTTATAAAGTAGTTCTTAATCAAATATTGGTTAGTGATTTTTTATAAGTAGTTCTTAATCAAATATTGGTTAATGATTTTTTATAAAGTAGTTCTTAATAAAATATTGGTTAGTGATTTTTTATAAAGTAGTTCTTAATCAAATATTGCAGGTTAATGATTTTTTTTAAGTAGTTCTTAATCAAATATTGGTTAGTGATTTTTTTTTAAGTAGTTCTTAATCAAATATTGGTTAATGATTTTTTTTAAGTAGTTCTTAATCAAATATTGGTTAGTGATTTTTTATAAAGTAGTTCTTAATCAAATTTTGGTTAGTGATTTTTTATAAAGTAGTTTTTAATCAAATATTGGTTAGTGATTTTTTATAAAGTAGTTCTTAATCAAATATTGGTTAGTGATTTTTTTTTCAAGTAGTTCTTAATCAAATTTTGGTTAGTGATCTTTTTATAAAGTAGTTCTTAATCAAATATTGGTAAATGATTTTCAAAGTATGGTAGTTGTTAATACAACATTGGTTAGTGATCTTTTTTATTTTAAATTAGTTTTTAATCCAACATTGAAAATTGATTTTTTTAAAGTAGTTGTTTATCAAATATTGGTTAGTGATTTTATTAAGTTATCTTGTTCATGAATGATTTAGTTTTCGTTTTTTAAGTGAATTTTTTTTTAACCCCGGTTAAAAATGCCCACATATTTTCTATGTACCAGTATACATATATATGCTGAACTTGTGCTTATGTTTCCAACCCACAAATAAGCTTGCTATTTTAGCCTATGGCAATAATGTTGAATTTGGATGCCTGATGATGCAATGTAAATTTGGTATCGTTTGAAAGCTTATTGCTTGCTGAATACTAAAAATTAATAGACCAAAAATATATTTCAGATAAAGTTCTACTGTTTGTATTTCACACTGTACTGGCCAAAGGCCAGAAGAGCTTTTGCAATGGCGCGGTGTCTGTCGTCCCTGCGTCTGTAAACAATTGCTTGTGAAACGTGATACAGACTTCAATTTTGAATGTATCTTAATCAAACTTAAACAGTAGTAAGACATAAACGAGAGCTCAATTCCATTCTTAAACCAGCCAGATCAGCCCATCCTTGACTGGATTATGACCCTTAAATTGTGAAATAATTTTTCAAGGGGAAACAACTTTATACAAAGATTTGTGTATTATTGTAGTTGTTCTTGCCCTTAGAAAAATGCTGCCTAGCGAAAGTATTTTCTAAGGGAAACAACTTTGGACAGAAAATTGTTTTATAATTGTAGTAGTTCTTGCCCTTCTGAAACATATGGTTCACTGATTGCATCCATTTGAATGTGATTGCCAGTAGAGCATAGGTCCCCTTGTGGGCCTCCTGTTTGTCAATTTAAATCTGGCGTGAAATGGCCTATTTATCAATCTTTCAAGGCCAGAAATTCATGCTTATAATGTTTTTCAGTATCTATTATATATATTGTTTTTCTATTGATCTATCCATCTCAATTGATACCAAAAAAGGGGGTCACCAGGCATCCAAAATTCAAGTGATAGTATTAAGCACACCTTTAGTAGTTTCCTTCCTTGGTAGATATACAGACTATGATATACATGTATATATACCTCAAATTATTAGACATGAAATGTCTTATTAGACTGATAAATGGCTGAATTTACCTTTTGTAGAGATTGTAGTTTATCCACACCCATAGAGAAAGGCCTATGTTATTGTGTTGTATGCACACCCATGGCTTTGTTCTTGTGTTGTATGCTCACCCATGGCCATGTGTTTGTGTTGTATGCACACCCTTGGATATGCTCTTGTGTTGTAAGCACACCGATGACTATGCTCTTGTGTTGTATGCACATCCATGGCTATGTTCTTGTGTTGTATGCACATCCATGGCTATGCTCTTGTGTTGTATGCACACCCATGGCTATGTTCTTGTGTTGTATGCACACCCATAGCTATGCTTCTGTGTTGTATGCACACGTATGGCTATGCTCTTGTGTTGTATGCACATCCATGGCTATGCTCTTGTGTTGTATGCACACCCATGGCTATGTTCTTGTGTTGTATGCACACCCATGGCTATGCTCTTGTGTTGTATGCACACCCATGGCTATGTTCTTGTGTTGTATGCACACCCATGGCTATGCTCTTGTGTTGTATGCACACCCATGGCTATGTTCTTGTGTTGTAAGCACACCCATGGCTATGTTCTTGTGTTGTATGCACACCCATGGCTATGTTCTTGTGTTGTATGCACACCCATGGCTATGTTCTTGTGTTGTATGCACACCCATGGCTATGTTCTTGTGTTGTATGCACACCCATGGCTATGTTCTTGTGTTGTATGCACACCCATGGCTATGTTCTTGTGTTGTATGCACACCCATAGCTATGCTTCTGTGTTGTATGCACACCCATGGCTATGTTCTTGTGTTGTATGCACACCCATAGCTATGCTTCTGTGTTGTATGCACACCCATGGCTATGTTCTTGTGTTGTATGCACACCCATGGCTATGTTCTTGTGTTGTATGCATACCCATGGCTACATTAAAGCCCTTTCTCCTTATTGATGTTGTTTTTGTTTCGTACACAAGTAGCATTTTTGTTCATTCATAATCAGTTATTGTAACTAATTCTTCATTTTAGCAATAATTCTCAAGTTGTTGTCTTAAATGATTGTGAAGTAATCAGTTAAACATAGGCCACATTGTATGAAAAGCAACAAGCATATTTTCCAAATATTTTGAAAAAAATCAAGACCTTGTTTGATAAGTGTAGGGTCTAGTTGAGGCAGAGCATTATTGGAGAGAACCACATAAGACCCATCCTTACCTTGCAATAACTGAATTTTAAAACTGCTTTTGGATGAAATTAAAAAAGTTGAGTGAAAGAACATATTTGAAAAGGTTAAGACCCACCCCAAGACAGTCCAGATGGTTTTTACACGTAAATAATATGGTTGTTTTAGATGTAGATTTTCATTGCGACAGCCTGAATAAAAAAAGCTCTCCACAAATATGCTGCCTCATTGATAGCACTTATATGAACTGTATATGTTTGTCCTTTTCATAAGCAGTGCTGCATATTTGTTTTGGTTACTAATTCTATTTTCATGCAATAGATGCTATTTTAATTCAGGTCGTTCATGAGGTAAAGATGTCTCTTATGTGGTACTTTCAGAAAAAAATGTATAAACAACTTTCCCCAGTAATGGTATCTCCCTTAGAAACATTTTGAGCATGATTGTAAAGTCATGGGCTGAAATAGACTGGTTTAAACAGAACTGAAATAGACTGGTATATGGTTTAAACAGAATTGAAATAGACTGGTATAAACAGAATAAATAATAAAATAGACTGGTATAAAAAAAATAATATTTTATTTATTTTATTATTTTGTTTCTTTATAGAAACATCATACGAGTATATGATCTTGTTCCATACCAGAACTAAGCACACCCTTGTTAAATTCATGTTTGTTAATGCACTTAATGATCATGTACACTTGTTCAATTTTATATGTTTGTCACTTGTTGAAGATTTGAACTTGCCACCTATTTTCAGTGTTTGGTACAATAACCCAAGTGCTAATAATTGTTGAAGATTTTTCATATACATTTACATTAAATATTAAGTGTGAATTGTTCATTATACATGTTTAAGTACATAATGTATATACATGTATAGTTTGTGTGCGTGTTTTGGGGCATTGTTATTGATTTAAGGTATAACTGTTTCATTGTGATAATTATTTTGCTGCATATCATTTGGAATGTAAATAGTAATCTTTGTACATGTTGGTATCAAACGCTGTATATATTTGTTTTGGAAAGAATAATCCCATTCACCTTTTAAAGGTATTAGTATATTTTGGAGAAAATTATGACACTGTTTTCAATGTTTTTGAGATTTTATTCGTTTTGTTTTTTTAATCAAAAACGTTTGGGTTTTTTCATCTTTTAAAGACTATGGAACTTTTCAGTTGAATGAATACATTCTCGAACATTTTTTTAAAGCTGCACTCTCAAAGATTTACCGTTTTTACAACTTTTTTTATTTTTTGTCTTGGAATGAGCAAATTTTGCGTAAATATCTTCAAACCAGTGATAAAAAATTGCTGACAAAATATTAGATCTCAGATTTTCATATTTTCTGTTGCAAAATTTATGTTTTATGGCTAAAACCATTACTAACAGTTTAAGAAAAGTGCATAGAACATCAATTTTTCAACTTAAAAATAAAAATCTGCGATCTTATTTTTTGTCAGCCGTCTTATATTACTGGTTTACATGTATTTTCGCATAAATTGGCTCATTCCAAGACAAAAAATTAAAAAGTTGTCAAGACGATCAATTTGTGAGAGTGCAGCATGAAGTAATTAAATAATATTTATTTCTATTTTTTGAACTCTGCTTTAAAGGTGATTAATTTTAATACATTGTCTGTTTATTTTTTCGGTATTATATGTTCAAAACACACAAAAGATTAATTGTTAAGTTAAATTGTTTGAATACATAGTTTCTATAATCATTAAGTGTGTGATGAAAATAAAAAAGAGTAGAAAAAAACATAATTTTATGTTACATCATCATAAAAATTAAGTTGAGTTTGTAAAACAAGTTTAAGATAGTCTATAATTAATAATGCACCAGTCAATTGTAACCACGGCCCCCCTAGGTCCGGGGAATAGCAGGGACTTCGACTTTTGGTCCAGCCAACCTTGGGGAAAATCCCCGCCCTGCGGGGATGAACTGATGGTAAAATCCCCGCCAAATGCACCCGCACCCCAGGGAGCTAAGGACAGGCCCATTTCCCGCTATATGTTTCATTACGGCAAAACCACTGCATTCACCTGGCACTGGGGGGCCACCTGAAAGGTAAAAACACAGCCCATTTTCCCGGAGATCCACGGTATACCCCTGGACCTGGGGGACGGTTGTTACAATTGACTGGTGCATTAAAACACCATGATAATAGAAGTCAAGAGTTTGTTAAACAAGTTATAGAAAGTCTTATGTTTGTAAAACAAAATTTAAAAGTCAAAAGTTTAATAAACAAGTTTTATAAGTTACAACATTTATGTATATGTTGAACTTTTTATACTTGTACTGAATTGATTTATGAAATATTTAGTGACCATTCAAAACCTTACTTAAAACAAAATGTTCAAATTTCTGTTTAAGGGGTTTATGTATATCTTATAACATTTCTTATGATTTTATTTTTTTATTCTTATGTTTGTCCATATTGGACTTAATTGCTGCCATGACATTTTTGTTTCTTTATTTGCTTGCCTTTACCATTTGTTTAAAAATTATTTTATATATATATTTAAGCATTGATGGAACTGTTATTCTAAAATTAGGTGGGAGATTGACAGGAGTGATAAAAAAATTTAAGTGGATTATAAAAGTAGTTTTTGAATTGATATTTTCACTCCTTATTTTGCAGTGAAAATATCAAATTGATATTTTCACTGTAACCTGTTGTTATTTCACTGATAAAACTCCATTTTCATCGAAAAGCATGACAAAAATTGAATTATTTTATGCAGGTATTTTCTAAATACCAGATGTGTTTTTTTAAAGTGTACAAACTTGTTTTTATTGTCACTAATTAACACAAGATTGTTTTAATAATATCGTTTTTGTTTGGTAGAAGCATTAAAATTGAAATCAGTATTTTAAATATGTATTGAAAAAACCCTGATAGAATGTGTAAATTTTTGTTTCATGGGTCGAAGATTTCTTTTAGAAAGGAACCAAAACTTATCTTTAAAATCATCATTTAAATGTGTTTCTCAACACATAATTAT
Source organism: Mya arenaria (assembly GCF_026914265.1). Classification (NCBI taxonomy): domain Eukaryota; kingdom Metazoa; phylum Mollusca; class Bivalvia; order Myida; family Myidae; genus Mya; species Mya arenaria. Next base: position 32,236,594 of record NC_069123.1, on the reverse strand, counting down.
GCTGTTGAAATCACGCTGCCACTTCTTAAAAGTGGTATTTGTTATTTGCAGTTTTGTAAGTTTATAAAACATTAGATACAAATTTTGTTTATGCCCCTTTATAAAAGAAAGGGAGTATGGTTTTGCAAATGTCAGTCAGTCGGTCACCCTATCTGTCCAATGGTCTGTGTCCATGTCATGTCCACACAATAATTTGACAACGGTTTGACCAGGAAGCATGAAACTTCAGTTACTCAGTAAATGGCCCCTCTTGTTTTTTGGGTCAGTAGGTCAGTGTTACACCCAATGTTTTAGGAACACTGTCCACATTACAATTTGACAATAATTTAACCTTTGTCAATGAACTTAAGTAGTAGTTTTCCCATAACCAGTTCACGACCCTTTGTATATCAGAATCAGTTGGTCAAAGGTCAAGGTCACAAATGATATTTGAAATGTGATTATTTTTGCACTTTACCCAAGATTAACCTTTATGGATTTTAGGTCAAGTAGATCAAAGATCTTGAGGGCTTTCTTAAGATTTCTAAAAACTTTCTGCAAGACTAAATTAGCAATGCTTTTCCTCTTAAATCACTTTTTTCAATTTAACTGGTTACAAGAGAAGTCATTATACTAGCAAAAAAGTCATACAACTTCATGTCTTGGGCAAAACATGTCAGTGCTCAGGGAGGCACAGTGTTTTATAAAGAAATGGTTTGCTTTTTTTGCCATTTGATTTTTATGGGCATAAATGCCACTGTTGCATTTATAAGCTGTGTTTTTATCTCTTAATGAAAATGATTTGATCATAAAGCATATTGTTACTAACACTTGGGGTAAAAGATGAATAGAAATAAACTGTCAACATTTTATTTGCTAGAGACTTTTAATTTAAAGAAATGTTATATTTGAATGTACATTTTACAAAACAGCATGTAAATATTACATCAAGAATGCTAGTGTTACATGTAAAAGTGTGCATTATAGAAATTAATTCCGTAGATGACATACCTTCAGTGATAGTGAAATTTATGCCTATATACCTACAGAGGCTTTAAAATACACTGTCAGATCATACACTAAAAAACTCACCATCAGATCAGATGTTTTAACTATGCACTGTGAGATCAGACCTTTTATAAACACACCATCAGATCAGATGCTTTAAAAATGCATTGTCAGATCAAACCCTTAAAAGACATACCATCAGATTATACTCTCTAAAGACACATCCTAAGATCAGGCCTTCTTAAAACGCACCATAAGATAAGATCTGATGCTCTAAAAACACACTTTTAGACCAGACACTCATAAAACACATATGCAGATCAGACTCTATAAGAACCCACCATCAGTCTCAGACGTTTTAAAAAAGCTCAATCAGATCAGACGCTCTGAATACACGCCGTAAATTTAGACGCTCTTAGATCTCACAATCCGATCAGTCGCTCTTAAAACGCACCGTCAGATCAGACGCCCTAAAAACGAACCGTCAGATCAGACGCCATTAAAATGCACTGTCAGATCAGATGCTCTTAAAGCGCACTGCAGATCAGATGCTTTAAAACGCACTGTCAGATTAGACGCTCTTGAAACGCACCGTCAGATCAGACATGTTCAGACATGATTTTGTACAAACACTTGTTTGTAGATCTTAAAAATAACATGTGCCCTTTTGGTTCAAACAATCTTGAGAAATGTCAACTATCGACTTACACCTTTGAATGCTTTAAAGAGTTTGTATGAAGTTTGATTGAACAGGCCCGTTGTTTGGAGAAAAACTGATTAATGGTCACCATTGTATTGGGTGCAACTGGTTCATACAGTACTGCTCAACTGAAAGATAACAAATTGCTTATGGCATTGTTGTTTGTCTGTCTGTCCATCCATCACAAAACCAATTGTGTTGCACATATCTCCAGAATAATAAAAGCCAGTGTGATGAAACTTTACATTAAATGAGCATGTGATCTTGTAAACCTAGGGTTTTGTGTGTGGCTGCACCCAGTAAGTGCAGAGTTATGGCCTTTGACTTAGTTAAAAAATAGTATATTTAATATGCAATCTTGTGTCATGCATATCTCCAATTGTATCTGAGTCTAAATCTCAAAACTTCACAGGAAAGGTAACCAGCATGTTAAGTTGTGCACCTGAGGTTTTGTGTGCTCATTCACACTATAAGTGCAGAGTTATGGTCCTTGATTTAGTTAAAAGTACATGTAGAGTACAAGTATAGAATCTTATGTCATGCTTTTAACCAAATATGAATTTAGGTTTTATGTGTGGCTTCAGCAAAAATGCTCAGAGTTATGGCCCTTTAAATTATGGCATATTGAGCCGCACCTATCTTTAAAGGTATGTTAACCAGCATGAGACGTTGGGAACATGGGGAAATAATATGTGGCTTCATGCAGTAAAAGTAAAGCTTTAAAATGAAACTTGGTACTTATCCTGCAAGAGACATGTACGGCAAATCTATTATGGCAAGCTTTAAAATTGTACAGTAGTGACCCTTTTCAACTGAAGGTAACAACATGCATCAATCCTTTCGCATATTTATGCCCCCCCCCCCCCTTCGAGAAGAAATGGTAGTTTATTGCTTTGCACATGTCTGTCCGCTTTTCTGACGATCGGTTGACTAAGCATTGTCTGATTGATAACTAGAGTTCGCTTGATCAAACTTGGTATGGAGGTTGCACATGACCGACCATCAGGTGGCCTTAATGTTTTGACATCAGCAGGTCAAAGGTCACACTCTTAGTGACCTCGAACAAAAAAAGCTTATCTGATTGATAACTACCAGTATCCTTGGTCTTAGGGTCTTCAAACTTGTAAGGATGGTTGCTCATGATCAGCAGATGTTAGCTATTGATGTTGTGGTCAAAAGGTCAAAGGTGGCATCCATTGTGACCTTGGACACAAAGGGCTTGTCTGATTAATGGCCATCAACCTGGAAGGGAAGTTGGTCATGCCCAGCAGATGACCCCTATTAATAGTGTGGCCAGTAGGTCACAGTCGTTGTGACATTGAACAAAAAAAATATTCGATTAATTACTATAATATGCTTGGTCCTCAAACTTGGAAGGGTGGTTTGTCGTGACCAGATTATGACTTCTATTGATTTGAAGGTCAGAAGATCATAGTTGTGGTGACCTTCAATACAAAAAGCTTGTCTGATTAATATGAGTATGCTTGGTCTTATGGTCCTCAGACCTTGAAGGGGTGTTTGTCATGACCAGTAGATGACCCCTATAAATTTTGTGGTCTGTGGTCAAAGGCCACGGTCGTGGCGGCCTAAGACACAAAAAGCTTGTCCGAATGATAAATAGATTATGCTTGGTCCTATGGTCTATAAATTTGGAAGAAAGGTTATTCATAATCAGCAGGTGGCCCATATTGGTTTGAGGTCAGTAAGTCAAAGGTCACGTCCGTGGTGACCTTAAACACAAACAGCTTGTCCTTTTGATAACTAGATTATGCTTGGTTATATGATTCTCAAATTTTGTAATAAAGTTTGAAATTACCAGCATATCAGACCCATTTTGATTTTAAAATCAAACGTCTTGGTCGTTGTGACTTTGGGCACACAAAGTCCGATTGGTGACTAGTGTATGCTTGGTCTTTCAGTCCTCAAACTTGGAAGGGAGTTTAGTCATGACCAGCAGATGACTCTTATTAATTTTGAGATAAGTCAAAGGTCACGGTCGTTGTGACCTAAAATAACAAAATATTTTTTTTCCGATTTATAACATGAGAATGCTTTGTCCTTTGGTCCTCAAAGTGGGTATGGATGTTGATCATGACCAGTAGATAACCCCTATTGATTTTGAGATCAAAGGTCAAGGTAGTGGTGACTTTGCGCACAAAAAGCTTGTCCGATTGGTAACTAGAGTATGCTTGTTCCTATGGTATTCAAACTTGGTAGGGAGGTTTGCCATGGCCAGTCGATGGCCCATTTTGACTTTGAGATTAAAGTTCATGGTAATATTGATCGGGAATACTGTATCCGATTGATAACTTAAATATGATTGATCAAACAGTCCTCAAACTTTGTATGGTGGTTGGTCATAACCAGCAGATTACCATAATCATTTTGAGACCGGTAGGTCAAAGGGCACGGTCGTGGTGACCTTTGGCACTAAAAAGTTGTCAGGTTGATAAAAATAGTATAACTGTCATACGGGCCTCAAACTTGATCTGGATGTTTGTCTTGTCATAAGATGACCTATTGAATTTGGAGTCAGTATGTTAAAGGTCACGATTGTGGTGAACTTGATTGCAAAAAGCTTGTCCAGTTGATAACTAGAGTGTGCTTGATCCTATGGTCCTTAAACTTGGTAAGGAGGTCGGTCATGACAAAGAAATGACCCTATTGTTATTGAGGCTAATAGGTCAATGGTCACGGTCCTGGTGACTTTTGAAACCAAAAGCTTGTATGATTGACAACTAGCGTATGCTTCGGCTTACATTCCTCAACATTGGTTGGTCATGACCAGCAGATAGATTCTGTCGAATTAAGTAGCAGGCCAAAAGTCAGCACCACAGTGACATTGACCACAAAATCCGTTTCTAATCAAGTTAAGGGAACGATTGAACCTACGGTCCTACAACATGAAGGAGAGGTTAGCAATGCTCATAGCTCATGTTTAAAAGTTTACAACGACGCCGTTCTGAACATTCAGCCTAATGATATAAATTTGAAAAACACACTAATTGTATCAGATCAGAAATGATTTCCAAGCATATATCCCGAACAATAATAGTTTTTGTAACATTCTTTTCACAACGTTTATCACGTTTAATTTATACTTAATTAATGAGGTTATAGTCATTAAACACATCCTTATTATTCATAGAACAGTAAATATCATTAAACGTGCACGATTATGATATTAATGTGAAAGTCAATACATAAATTTTATTACCATTTTAATTTTGTTCAGATAACTGGAATGCTGGTATATGTGTGAATTTTTCCCATGTTTTAGACCTTGAGCAAAACGTACATTAAAATGTGCGTATATTCATATATTATTTCGTCGTGAAATTTATTTGACAATATAAAATAACAATTAATCTGGCTACAGTGTTCTAGTCCTTTGTTAATGAAACAAATCGAACCGATCAATCACTGTCAATTGATATCGATCGTCGACTCGATGATTGAAAACAAAAGACGAATTTCGAAATCTTTCACAAAGATTTATTTCTTTTATAACCCACTAATCAATCACAAAACATCAAACGACCCATACACGAAGTCATGATGTACATAGTTTTAAATAAAAAAGTATTTGCACCTTTTTATATACATTTTCATACATTATACGTGTGCTTGCAATCGGAACACCCGCGGCTATATCCGGAGATTGCCGAGTAGTCACGATTGGATGTGCACATTCCAAATTTGTGTCAATCTGCAAAAAAACTTTGACTTTATGTTCAAAGTATATATGATATTTGTTTTTATGTACAATAACATTTTGATAGGACATAAGGAATCGAAGCATTTGAAAGCGTATTTCCGACGGCTTACTCAAAATTTAGATTTTCAGACATTCCCGTAAAACACACATGTACGTATTTGTCAAAGTACGTCTTAGACGTCTTGGGTATTGTTAATCTAAGTCCAATCACCTTTATCTTGGTCAATATTCACTAAAATATTTAATCTGATTTTAAAACTCAGAATCCGAAAGCGAATTTTAAAGTTTACGCAGGATATCTTCAATTCAACAATTTAAATGACAAAGCGTGTGTAAATTATTGTAAAATACGTTGTTGTTTTTTTCAAAATTAGGCCACTATATGAATTGCTAGATTTTCATCCCCGCCCGCCCCCTGTTTTCCGCCGCCGCTTAATTTTATTGACTCAAATAAAACGTTGAGCACAAGTCTGTATTTGCGTTTCAATCCAGTACTGTCCGGGAACGGCGTTTATTCATATCTAAGGTGTTGGTGTATAACAATCATATGGAGAAAAGGAGAATTGTAACGACCGTGTTCGTGGTTTGTCTAGAAACAAATGTAAATGGTCCCTTATGCAATAAAAAAGAGCAGGAACATATATTTAACGGTAAATCAGTCATCTCAGATAAATAAATAAGAAATTGTCAACCCCGTCCAATTTAGAAAAATGGATGAAAATCTAGCAATTAATTTATATTTGCCTCATAGCTCTTCAATCAGCAATCAGTTCACCATGAAATTAAGATTTGCGGTTTTGAACGTTGTGTCTCAAACTCAGACTAGAAAAGAAGGTGAATGTCGATCTAGATATCCACATGTGTAATCAAACATAGCCAAACTTCACTTATCGTGTCTCAATAAAAAATATATATAAAAGCAAGTTTGAAAAAACACACCAAAATGTCTGTATTAAAGCTCTGAATCTATTTAAACTGAATGCTTTTTAAACAATGAAAAGAAAATTCTCGAAATAACAAAAAAGCAAGTAGGAAAGGATCTCTTACCTATATTTTTAAAGGTTGGGAACAAAAATGTATTTTTCAGTCATAAAAAACGTCATCACAAGAAAAGCAGCTGATTTACAAAGCTAAGCGTTCAGACCAAAAAACACAGGGAATTGTACAAAATCATGATCTGTTTATTAACGATACAGAATGAAGAAGTAAAGATAAATAAAGAATGAATATTTCTATGATGCAAGCATAATATGGATTTTTCTAACACCTCGCTGTTTTCCTATGGGAACGTTCCCAATTTATATTCCCCTCCTGGAAGAGCCGGAGCCCGCTCCTGAAATGGAATAGAAATAGTCCTATTGTCAAACGAAAAAAAGGAGACATTTTTACTTTTACGTTTATGATTACAATAATTTGTCATAATAACGGACTTACATTGTTTTCATTTTATAACAAAACTTTTGATAGCTTCACAAATTGTTTGGATCAAAACTGTTGATTGCTCGGCTTAATTCTGAACCATATCTTACGCGCATGCGCATGGTTTGTTCGTCTAGAAACAAACTAAAATGGCGCGGAATGTGTTGACTTTTTTTCTCGCACGAATTGAATTAAAAAGCAGGTTTGATTTTTTGGTGTAAAAAATCTGAGAATCATATACACGAACAAGAACAAAACTTTTGATAGCTTCACCAATTGTTTGGATCAAAACTGTTGATTGCTCGGCTTAATTCTGAACCATATCTTACGCGCATGCGCATGGTTTGTTCGTCTAGAAACAAACTAAAATGGCGCGGAATGTGTTGACTTTTTTTCTCGAACGAATTGAATTAAAAAGCAGGATTTATTTTTTGATGTAAAAAATCTGAGAATCATATACACGAACAAGAACATTTCAAGAACGCGGTGTATTCCATGTTTCTCAACCCTGGCATCGTGTGTTTTAGAAGGTCACACATGCTACTTTGAATAAAATAGCAGAAGACAAAAGGAAACGATAAACAAGTAAAGTATAGGTCTTTTATCTCTTTAGAGAGCTTTTAAGAAGTTTAATATAACATACCGAAAGTTGGAGGATACGGATCCATGCTCATCATGTCGCCGCCGGTACCGCTCATTCCAAAACGACCGCCATCCCTAAAACCACCAGCGCCCGAATCCCTTAATTCAACAGCGCTGGCATCCCTTAATCCACCATCCCCGAAGCCACCTGAGGCTGAGTCACCAAATCCACCAGATCTGGTGGTGTCCCTAAATACACCGCCACCAAGATCGCCGCTACCAATTCCACCGCTTCCACCTGAGCCTCTATCCACGAAGCTTCCTGAGCCTGAGTCATCAAATCCACCAGGGCGGCTGTCCCTTAATCCACCGCCGCTACCAATTCCACCGTCCCTTAATCCACCGCTTCCACCTCTGCCCGAATCAAGAGGTGCGCCGGCGCCGCTATCTCTGAATCCACCAGCACCCGTACCTCTAAAACCAAAATCCCTCATACCGCCACCAAATCCACGATCCCTCATACCACCACCAAAACCACCGACACCTCCGTAAGGACCACCCAGATATGTAGAGGACGGAAAGAAGCCTGGTGCACTGCCCGGCATGTAACCTGGTGGGGGGAACCCTGGGAATGAAAAACAGCAGTCGTAGAATACAACCTACATTTACAGCCAATGAATTTGCAGAAAGGCAATTATTAAGAACTAGGCTTAATCTGACATAAAGAAGTTCAACTTTCTTGGGTGTTTAAATGACCCCCCACCCCCACCCCCACCCCCACTGTGACTCGTCCGATACACAATTCTTGCGTCAGATTTTGCGTTGACATTGTGTCAGCCACTCAGGTTGTATCCTTAGTCAGTTAGATGATCTGAATTAGATCTAAATGATTAAGAAGGGCTCGTTTGTTACGCTCAATGCGCCCATTTTTAATAATTAAGATTTTAATTCATGTCATCTTACTATTACTAAACAACGAAATATTCTTAAACGAGATTGTCAGTAAATGAAACAAAATCTAAAAAATCTTAAAGTTTGCTCCGAATATTGGCATAACATGCTTTATTTACACATACATGCTGTCGAATGCGTACGCACAGAAGTTTAACTGCGTTAAGAAATGTGTTTAAAGTCGTGACTCGCTCATGTTTTGTAAAATGCACTTTTTTTCTGTGACGAGATAAAGTATGGTAACTATTAGGACAGTTAAAACTACCATATTCACAACTGGAACCTTCAACAAATGTTGATATATGCTCAAATATTTTCTTTGAAGTACACGATTTAAATATCGCTAGAAACGCGATGAAACAAAAGGTTTCAAGGATAAATTATCGCATTGCTCATGTATATACCCTTGTGGGCGACCGTGTTTTTTTTTACTACACCGGCGTGGGTTCGCTCCCCGCTACGAACAGTTATTTTATACTTGTATGTTTTCTTTTTTCTGTATTTTCTTTTCGGTTTCATAGAGAAAAATATTTATAATAACCTTAAAACAATGAGCGAGTCTCTCAGAAAAAAATAATATTTTAATACCTCCTGGGGGAAAGCGGGCTGGTGGATAACCAAACGGACCTCCATACATATGAGGAGGAGGATATCGTGGGTCATAATATGGCGGCCGGAAGTCACCAAACCCGCTTCTGGAAGAGTTGTAGTCCCTTCCGAAGTCACCTCCAAACCTGCCTGGGAATCTAGGTTCATAAACTGGTCGTCCAAATGAATCGAACATCGGGTACGAGGGGCGGAATGGATCGTACCCTCCTCTTCCAAAGGGATCAGGAAAATCACGTCGGTCAAATCGCGATGGACCACGAGAATCCCGTGCATCGGGGAATCGGGCTCTATCACGTGAATCAATCCTGTCGCGTGGGGCACCACCGCCAGCTAAACTGTCACGTGAATCGAACCCAGTGGTCCTGCCACCTCTGTCAGCTCGGTCGAATCCACCAGAGGGACTTCCACGTGGATCATACCTGTCAAGTGGGGCACCAACATCACCACCACGACCACCACCTGTTATGTCACGTGTATCAACTGCAGGGAACCTGTCACGTGGGTCAACTGGAACGAATCCTATGCTGCTATCTCTGAACGTATCCGACCTGCCTCTTGAATCGCGCACCATATCTCCACGGGGATCCCTCATACCACCACGTGAATCGCGCACCATATCTCCACGGGGATCCCTCCCCATATCACCACGTGGATCGCGCACCATATCTCCACGGGGATCCCTCATACCACCACGTGAATCGCGCACCATATCTCCACGTGGGTCCCTCCTCATATCGCCACGTGGATCGCGCACCATATCTCCACGTGGATCCCTCCTCATATCGCCACGTGGATCGCGCACCATATCTCCACGGGAATCCCTCATACCACCACGTGAATCGCGCATCATATCTCCACGGGGATCCCTCATATCGCCACGTGGATCGCGCACCATATCTCCACGGGGGTCACGCGGGGATTCCACAAGTGAATCCCGCATGGGATCTCTTGGGCCGCCTCCCACACCCGTACCCCTTCCGCCACCCATTGTGAGGATGTTTCTTGATCCAAGAGAATCTCCAGCGCCGCCGGGTCCATACGGAACCGGTTCGAAACCGGGAATTGCAGGGGCACCTGTGCTCCCTGATCCGATGGGCAAGGAACTGCCTGCTGATGAATCCCCACCTGTTATAGTAGTGATGTCTGGAACCCCGCCTTCATACGAAGGAGAAGCGCCTGAACTACCGCTCATATCGAGGAAAGATGTATCTGCAGCCCCGCTTCCTCCAGGACTGCCAGTCATTATTGAGTCCATGACATATGTTAGGTCTGGCACGCTGCTATGACTACTTCCGGCATCCGCACCCGCCTGTGGGTCCTGCCCCGACACGTAGACAACACATGCAATAAGAACGGAAACGGTCCACCCGTTCATGATTATTCAATTGAATAATCCCCCTATTCCTGTTTTCAAGGTTTTTAATAATCCAAAATGTATTGTCTATGCAGTAACTAACAACTGTTCTTTCCCACCGATTCCCTTTACTGCTAACGTACGCATCAACGTTTCTGTTTTATACGCCAACGTGACGTAACGTGGGGAGATTAATCGACAGCCACAGTTTATTTAAGATATCAATCAAACTGGGTTTAGAAGTTTTAGTTTTCATTGTGTATATTATCAAGAAGTGTGACTATAACGTTTTACAAAATCTAGCCAATCATAAAAATGTTCATGTTTGGTCAACCGGCTATCAGTCTTAAGCGTTACGTTGGTTGCGGTGACGTCGACATACTTTAACTAAAACTGGGGAAACCATAATGATTACTGTTGAATTTATGTCATGATTATCAAATTTAGTAATTCGTGGTTAATCATATTGTGTGGTTTGTTTTTAAAACGTCGGGCCGATTGTTTATCAATGTTAACAACGTCATTAGCGACTGCGTTGTTAACTTTTAACGGTGTAATATAGTGTATGACATGTTCAAAGATTTATAATAAACAAGTACACCTTAAACAGATATATTAACAGTGATTTTTGGCTGCCTTCTTAAAAAGTTAAAACATGTATATTTGTCATTATATATAGTAGTTTTTTGCCTGATTTTGTATTTTCCAAAGTCGACCTTTTCCCAATTTGCAAGGCACAGGCGGTAAAAAATAATTCCAAAAAAAAAAAATACTGTTTAAACCTTGTTAGAAATACTGCATATCTGAAATATATATATCCATGTTTATTACAGAGCAATAAAGATTAGAAAAGTAACAACTACGACATCAAATTTATTAAAATCAGATCCTCAAATGGCTCAATACTCGTATCACGACGCCACGCTACAGCCATATGATTTATATATATATCAGTGAAAACACAAATGTAGTAATGGAAATAGGCAAATACGAATACTTTCTAAATGTTTTTGATTTGGCGGCCATCTTGGACGCCATCTTGGATTTCTCAGCTCTGCATCGGTCTTGACCCAAACGATTAACTTTTCCAGAAACTACATACCATTGCGAACATTTTGGTATTATGAAATTCCTTGTTGGCAGACATAGACCAGTTACTCCTCTAAATATTCAGGTAATGTGTTCTGATTGGCAGCACTATTAACGAGGACGTTAACAACGTTGTTAACTTTAACAAAGTTTTAAGCAGTCGGCCAATTGTGGGACTTGTGGTTATGATATATAAATATTTGACAAATAAGACATTATCATACAACTTAGCTTTTGTACGAAAATTATAATAACATTGATGAGTGCAAAAAAATAAATTCGGTTTCAAATAAAGTCATTATTAATTCATAATTAGTATGTTGTTGGTTACAGACATACACAGAATTAGTAACAATTATTAAAAGGTGCCAATAATAACACCCATTAAAAAAACAACAATCATTTTATACGTTTTATTTTTTCTCAAGAACAATAAATAACTGGAATTCTCATTAAGATAAAGTGATGCGTGGAAGTACTCTGTAGTCGCTCGCACACTAACTTCGCGTTGAAGTACCCTGCATTCAACCCGCACATCAGTCGGTGTTTATTCGATATTCAACACCTGCGTGTTGTACAGGAAGCCTGCAAAAAAGACAAAAATATATATATATATATGGTTGCTCTTATTTTAACTGGAAATCGAACTATTTTCACACAGTCAATTTGTGTTGCGTTTTCCATGTAAGTGGTCAACATTTTATTTTGTCTAATGAGAAGGCAGTATTTCTTAAGTTTTCCAATATATTTATTTCAGTAATTCAAAACTCAAACCTTATTGATTTAAATCAGGTGAAGCGGTAGATATAAACAGTGACCTTCTTAGTTAGTTGGTAGTTTACAAAATATAATGAAGACAACTAAAAAGTTAAAATTGTTGGTATGTATTTACACAAAATAAATGGTTATCAGACTGCGTCGTGTTAAACCTTTTGTAAATAATTACGAAAAATCGTTAATCATAACATAGTAATATTAATTAAATATTAATAATAATGTAATATTAAAGAACCATAGCTTTTGGAATTATATTTTGCCCAATGGTATGGTACATGCATTTATCAATATATGGGACATTAGCCTGCAATACTCCAGACCCATGTTTATTTCGGTAAAGCATACTAAACCATTCAGCTAAATGTATTACTTAAATTTTACCTTTCAGCTTTCGTTTAAAAGCCTTATTTTATACGTACAGCTATTTGTCAATAAACTTCTTTAAATTGAAAAAAAAAACAATTTGGTTGCAAAACTTACTCTTCCGGCACGTGATCTGCACGTGCAAACGTTGTTACAGCGGTCCACGACACGCGACTGACGGTATGGAATGAACAGTTTATCCACTAGACAACCTGCAAATCAGTAGTAATTTGTGAATGTGCTATACATACGTAAATTTAAAAAAAATGCCGTTGTTAACAGGAATTTTGGTGCTTTGAAACGGGCTGATCCACCGTATATTAAACAACAACAATAAAACAATGGCTTTTACTTAACTAATATATATCACTGAGCAGGGCTTTTTTAAAGGTCTGATTAATTGTATTATCCGATTAAAACTTTACACAGAACAGCGCATTCCGAACACCTCGGACATTTACCATCGAAAAGAACCTCGGATGTATATAGACGGTTTACAATGTCAAAAAAACTACGCTGCAAATGATCGCGTAGTAATTTGAATTTAGCAGATCAACTTAATTTTGATGGAAAATGGCCGAAGAATTCCGAATGAGAACAGCGTCGTTTAGCTTCAAACCAGGTTTAAATATTAAATCATCGGAAAACCCACAAATTATGCTGAGTAAAGTTCTCAAAATTATTAATTACACTTAACAATGGGTAAACAGAGAACAAAAATATGGAGACAAATGGAAGGGGATTTACCTCTCTGACATCGGCATGGTACGCCCCTGACGGAAGACGGACAGGGACTTCCCCAGAACACACAATGGCTGTCTTGACCTGTACAGCCTCTGGAATAGATTAAAAAATGCTGATTTTTAAAGAAAGGATATCATTTTCTGCCGACTTAAACTGGAACTGAGAAAGAGGAAATGGGTTCCATATAAGCCTTTGACTTCCTCCTTCAACCCTTTATTTGTATATCCAATGTTATACATATATTACGAAAATAAATACTGTTTAAATCAAACTGGAACGGGCATAACTCGTTGGAGAAGATGAAGAACTTTCATACATTATATAGGTACAGCAAATAGTTTTGAAACATACAATACAATGCAAGTTACCTACAGTAATTCAATATGGACGGACGTATAATAATAATAATAATAATAATAATGATAAAAAAAAACAGTGATTCAACTTATATAATTATCATTACGAAATGTTAAAATGACTTACTATCGTATGCTGCTTTTTTCGTTTGGACACTGTAGTTTACGTTCAAAAATTGATGTTTTATGCCGAAAAAAACTCGTTTTTCTGCAATTTTGGCGACCTCGGTTCGAACCCGGTTGCCGACTCGATTTTTTATTTACATTTTGTTATTGTTTTTACAATTATGATATCAAAGTGTAAAACATTTTATTAAATAATCGTCCTGAGATTCATTACAGAAAAAACTTTTTTTGGTGCCAATCTGGTGTACAGTCCCTTTAAGCGTTAGTAACTCTTTCATCCATAAAACATGAATTTTAACGTAAATATAAACAACTGCTATCAGATCTTTTGTCAGCAATCTTATACCACTGGTTTCAATACATTTAAGTAAAAAATGGCTCATTCTAAGACAAAAAATAATAAAAATGTCAAAACGGTAAATCCGTGATATTGCAGCTGAATTTACCGTAACGAATTTGATAATGTCATAACATTTTGACATCGCGATAGAGAGAGACGTTTTATGAGGGTCATTGTGTTCAATGACATAAACTATTTATTACATCATTAACTAATAATGAGGTGATTGACTTGTTTTTATTATTACTTCTGTCGAACTAGTTAAACCACATAGTTTAGTTTTGTCGCTTTAGGTACATTTTTGTTCATTCTCGTTCATTTTGATTTAATTGTCATTTTTTTTTCATTTCATAGGGTTTTTTTCATTTCATTGTTCTTCATATTTTTTCATTTTATGGTTTTATTGTAGTATATTATTATGTTTATTATTATTATTATTATTATTATTTATAACCATTATAATTATTATTGTTGTTGTTAACGATCTATTGTTATATAAGCTTTGTGGTCAAGATTATATTTTGTCTACTGGATAAGCCTCTGTTTAAACCGATCCACATGATTAAATAACAAAAGTACTGATTTGCCAAATAAAGGTACGGCATATTTGGAAAAAAAATGTCATCCCATTAGACAAAATATAATTTCGACCACTCAAGTGTTATTTTACTTGAATAGAGGTCAGAAGGGGATAGTTATTAATTAATAAATTTATGCTCTTATTGGTAGTCAGAGCAAATAATATATAAAAAGGTTTTATAAATAAACTAGTGAAAACTATATAAATTAAAAGAAAAAAATATAAACAATGTTTTTCTTACTTCGGTTGATAACAGTTGTACGAATATTTACACTTAAATTTTGAATACGTTAAAGCGTTGACATCCCTGCCTTGTACGAATAATTACTAGGTATGATTGATTGCCTTGATGTATTGTTTACAACAATAAAATCAGCCTGTCGTATAATTTGGAATACTTTATCTTCAAAAGTAATTTACAATTGTTTCAAGCAAAAAAATATGTCGTATAATTTGCTAAACCTTATACAAATAACTACATGTTCTACAATGATAAATTTCTATAACAAATACGCAGGAGATCTTTCATTTATTAAATGTAACAAATAATATGACTAACCAGAGCAGTCGAATTCATATGATCAAAATTAGAGATAAAATAACCACATGTCACTTAAATAATTTAGTTCGTGATCATGTTTATAACATATATTATAAATAGCCAGTTTCCTTTAAACCCACTAGAATAATTTTGTTCGTGATCATGTTTATTTCATATATACATAAATAGCCAGTTTTGCTTGAAGTCATCAATATGATGTTAAGGGATCCGACCACAAATAAGATAGTTCCCATTAATCTTAAAGTTAAATTGTGAAGCCTGGGCGGTTTTCAATATTCAACTTGAGTTAATCTTATGGTCATGCATCATTGACTTCATTCACTCTATTTGTCAGTAATTTAAAACAAGCAATCCGATTAGCTACATCGTTATTAGATCCAATTAAGATCAATACTGAATACCGGCCTAGTTGTTGAAGTTATTTGAAAGGTATTTGCTTAATGATGTCGGTAAATAGCTTATTAAGTAAGCTAATGCTTCTTCTTAGTATATACCCGACTTTAAATAAAGATTTTGGTATCTTGTACCTCTTTTTATCTTTTTCTAAACACCAGACCCTTGCAAATGATACCAACCTATTAAAGGGCAAAATGCATTCTAAATGCACATATTTATGTATTGGATACCTTAAGAATAGAATGAAATAATACAAATGAGGAAAAATCCCACAACATAAGATGCCGTCGAATCATACGCCTTAGTATCATTAATTCAAATGATTTTGTCGAATGCTAGCACAGAGAGTTAGATAAAGTGTAATTAACCGCGTGAGCATGACATTGACTATTTAAATTTCCTGGTTTGAAACCAAAATCACTACGTCAAACAAAATAACTTACATACACTTTAATATCAAATAGACCATAAGAAAACTGCAACATGACAAAAATTATATAGGACTCTATACAGCATCATATTCTGTTGATATGAACGGGAAATTATGGATTCATATTCCCTGTCCCAAAACGTACTTTTTGACGAAAAATAATGAATACAACTTTTTCATTTGTTTGTCCCACCTTATACAGCAAATTTTAGTAATCAATTTGATATATTTACGTAATATAACATTTTATTTGTTTTACTTACGCTATACTGCAAATTCTAGTTATCTATTTATTAACTTACATCATACAGCAAAATCTAGTTATCTATTATTTAACTTACGTTATATAACAATTTCTAATTAGCTATTTGTTTTACTTATGCGTTATATAACAATTTCTAATCAGCTATTTGTTTTACTTATGCGTTAGATAGTAAATTTTATTTATCTATTTGCTTTACTCACGTTCGTTGGCACGTGTTGATTCTATTTTCTCTGTTAATTGGAAACGTTCGATTTGGTTCCCCTGGCGACCATTCTCCGTCTTGCAGTTGCGTGGAACCACGGTTGCTAGGTGAAACAGGAGAAAAATTTCCCGGCATGCTTTTGACCGGAAGTCGTCTGCTTGCATTTAAATATGGCCGAACTGGAACTCTGTTTCTACCACGAAATGGTGGCACTTTTTGCCCGGATATATGCATGATTTGAAAAACACATACGAAAAAACATATGAGTTTAACTTGCGTTTGAAATTCCATATTTACTATTTTGTGTGCGTCTTTCTTGACGGTTAGTTTTAATAATCCTTTATGAACTTGTGTATGAAAATGTTAAAAGGTAACGAGTATTAAACAGGGGCACCTATTTGAATTCGTAACTGTTATAATATTACGTGCACGGTCTTGACTTATATAGTTTGAAGTTCGGGATATTTTCAAAAACTGACGTCATAGCAACCAAACTACTGTCAAATTGACAATTGTTTAATCACTGTTAATAAGTGAATATGATCGTTTTATTATGATTTGATTATTGGATAGGTCGTCTTAATTAATTTACACTGGTAGAGGTAGGTAGTTTATGATCATTTTCACAAGTTGTCAAGGAACGTCGTAATTTGAAGGACATGCTGACGTAAGCAAACAGAAATTACATAAACTGTACCAAGTGAAACACCCACTACCTTAAATAAAAGGATTATTTACGCCTTTTTCCTCGTCAGGCCAAAAATATTCTTATTTTTTTCTAACATCTCCAAAGAAATGAGTACCTGTCCCAATGTATTACGAAAATACTCAAGTCAAATCTTAATCTCCGTCTCAACACTTTTTATCAAATTACAGCATCATATGATTCAAAATTGTAAACGTTATACCCATTTTAAAATCACATTCTCTCATTCAATATGTTGATTAAAAAAATTGGTAAATATTTTACAGAAAAAATATTTGAGAGCAAAAATTGTACTTGAGTCCAATTTATTATTTTTGAGTTTTACTCAAGCACATTTTGTGCTGTTTATTTTTTTTTTTGAATATTGAATAATGTTAATCAACACAATGCATGTGAGAATGTGCTTTTAAAAATAGTAATACATTAGTAATTTTTAATGATATGATAATGGTCATAGTGTAATGTGGAAAAATGAGTTGAGATTGAGATTTGACTTAAGTATTTTCGTGATATTGGGGCCTGGATTTCTGTACTAAACCGACCTTTATCAGGGTATATCGGTACTGTAGAAGGTTTCACAAATAAGATGGTCAAATTAGTAACATGTTCACTCATAAATGTGTTTTTTTAGGAAAATATGAAGAAAACAATCTAGACTTCGAAAAAAGTGCAGTGTCAGGAGGAAAAAATAGGGTCGGTCGGGTTAGTGGAAACAAACATTATTTTAATTTTATTTTACGCCTTTTTTCAGTGCGGTATCATATTATACAACTGCAAAGCTAAACAAAATCCATATTTGATTATTTGTCTCTGGGTTCCCTACGACTGAGGTATAATTTTATTTTATTTTATTTTTTGATACACGGTTGTGGATTTTCCTCCGTGTATACCAAATTACCATTAAAATCTCACTTCAACGTCCTGAAAAGTGAACAAGTGCAGAATGTTTAGTATTCTTAAGCTTGTGCATTTATTTTTCGTCATTTAGGGCGTTTTTATTCAATCGACATAGGCGTTTTCGATCAGCCTGAACATTATCATCAAACATTATCCATTACAAAAACAGATGACCCTTTTGATCTTACCGCGTATTTACAAGCATTCAGACCGATGCAACCAAGATTTGACATCATTCACCTTTTTTGTTATTTTTTGTTGACTAAAATCACCCGTTGTAAACATTGATCAACACGTTAATATAACACTCATTGGGTCGATTGTTCAAAACTTGAAGTTAACAACGATGTTAACGTCATCGTTGTGAACAGTTCAAATTAATAATGCTCTTGAAGTTTAATGGATACATTTATCGTCTACTGTATTTCAAACAAAAATTTGAGACAACTGTTGCAGCTTTACTTGTTTTGCCAATTTTCACAAGTAACAGTAAGCACAACATATTCTTACTAAAATTTGATATAAAAAAATTGATAAAAACAAAACAAAAAACGGACGGGGGCGTGGTGTGTCAAAACAACGCAACCTGCCCCTGTGGTTTATATGTGAGCACATCATCTACAAATTCACGCTTAAAAGTTAACAACGATGACGTTAATCACGTTGTTTACTTTAACAAAGCTCTGAAACAATCGGCCTATTTTTATGATATTTCATTTGTTGAGCATTGGTGTCGATAACACGGGTATTCAATACTTTGTAGTTTTGGAACACTTTTCAGGTCCTTCATTTGACGAAAATGACGTCATCATCGAAAATGAGTCCTGTTGAGGTAATCACGTTACCGAGATAAAGCGAGATTAAACAAACAACACGTTTGCAGAGCAATTATCGATTTGTTAATTGATTAGAAGTGTACACACTATATAAAGGCACATCACTCTTCTATCAGTTGATTATTGTCGATAATATTCATTAGGACCCATTTTTGCAGACTTGGCCACTTGTATGTACTTTCTGGACTGACACAGATGGTAGTATGTTTACGCTTGCGTCTTTCAACAAGATTAAACAGGCTTTTACCGACATCAGTAGAACTATCTGCATAATTCTAGCATGTGTCAAACCTGTTACATTATGGTATACATTATTGCTATCAGGGGGCAATATGACCAACATTATTGCTAACATCTGGTATTGGCCTACATAATTGCTAACATTTGATAGTATGGCCTACATAATTGCTAACATTTGGTAGTCTGGCCTACATTATTGCTACCATTTCGTAGTATTGCCTACATTATTGCTATCATTTGATAGTATGGCCTACATTATTGCTACCATTTGATAGTATGGCCTACAATATTGCTAACATTTGGTACTCTGGCTTTCATTATTGCTTACATTTGGTAGTCTGGCCTACATTATTGCTACCATTTGTAAGTATGGCCTACATTATTGCTACCATTTGATAGTATTGCCTTGATAGTATGTCCTACATTATTGCTTACATTTGATAGTATGTCTTACATTATTGCTTACATTTGATAGTATTGCCTTGATAGTATGTCCTACATTATTGCTTACATTTGATAGTATGGCCTACATTATTGCTAACATTCGATAGTATGGCCTACATTATTGCTAACATTTAATAGTATGGCCTACATTATTGCTAACATTTGATAGTATTGCCTACATTATTGCTACCATTTGATAGTATGGCCTACATTATTGTTAACATTTGATAGTATTGCCTACATTACTGCTTACATTTGATAGTATTGCCTGGATTATTGCTCACATTTGACAGTATGGCCTACATTATTGTTAACATTTGATAGTATTGCCTACATTACTGCTTACATTTGATAGTATTGCCTACATTATTGCTCACATTTGACAGTATGGCCTACATTATTGTTAACATTTGATAGTATTGCCTACATTACTGCTTACATTTGATAGTATTGCCTGGATTATTGCTTACATTTGATAATATGTCCTACATTATTGCTAACATTTGATAGTATGGCCTACATTATTGTTAACATTTGATAGTATTGCCTACATTACTGCTTACATTTGATAGTATTGCCTGGATTATTGCTTACATTTGATAATATGTCCTACATTATTGCTAACATTTGACAGTATGGCCTACATTATTGTTAACATTTGATAGTATTGCCTACATTACTGCTTACATTTGATAGTATTGCCTGGATTATTGCTTACATTTGATAGTATGGCCTACATTATTGCTAACATTTGATAGTATGGCCTACATTATTGTTAACATTTGATAGTATTGCCTACATTACTGCTTACATTTGATAGTATTGCCTACATTATTGCTTACATTTCACAGTATGGCCAACATTATTGTTAAAATTAGATAGTATTGCTTACATTATTGATTACATTTGACAGTATGGCTTCCATTATTGTTAACATTTGATAGTATTGCATACATTATTGCTTACATTTGATAGTATTGCCTACATTATTGCTACAATTTGACAGTATGGCCTACATTATTGCTAACATTTGGTAGTCTGGCCTACATTATTGCTACCATTTCGTAGTATTGCCTACATTATTGCTACCAATGATAGTATGGCCTACATTATTGCTACCATTTGATAGTATGGCCTACATTATTGCTAACATTTGGTAGTCTGGCCTACATTATTGCTACCATTTCGTAGTATTGCCTACATTATTGCTACCATTTGATAGTATGGCCTACATTATTGCTAACATTTGATAGTATGGCCTACATTATTACTACCATTTCGTAGTATTGCCTTCGTTATTGCTACCATTTGACAGTATGGCCTACATTATTGCTACCATTTGATAGTATGGCCTACACTATTGCTAACATTTGGTAGTCTAGCCTACATTATTGCTACCATTTCGTAGTATTGCCTACATTATTGCTACCATTTGATAGTATGGCCTACATTATTGCTAACATTTGATAGTATGGCCTACATTATTGCTACCATTTGATAGTATTGCCTACATTATTGCTACCATTTCTTAGTATTGCCTACATTATTGCTACCATTTCTTAGTATTGCCTACATTATTGCTACCATTTCGTAGTCTGGCCTACATTATTGCTACCATTTGATAGTATGGCCTAATTATTGCTAACATTTGGTAGTCTGGCTTACATTATTGCTACCATTTCGTAGTATTGCCTACATTATTGCTACCGTTTGATAGTATGGCCTACATTATTGCTAACATTTGATAGTATGGCCTACATTATTACTAACATTTGGTAGTCTAGCCTACATTATTGCTACCATTTCGTAGTATTGCCTACATTATTGCTACCATTTGATAGTATGGCCTACATTATTGCTAACATTTGATAGTATGGCCTACATTATTGCTTACATTTGATAGTATGTCCTACATTATTGCTAACATTTGATAGTATGGCCTACATTATTGCTAACATTTGATAGTATGGCCTACATTATTGCTACCATTTGATAGTATGGCCTACATTATTGCTAACACTTGATAGTATTGCCTACATTATTGCTAACATTTGATAGTATGGCCTACATTATTGCTAACATTTGATAGTATGGCTTGCATTATTGCTAACATTTGATAGTATTGCCTGTATTATTGCTAACATTTGATAGTATGGCCTACATTATTGCTAACATTTGATAGTATTGCCTGTATTATTGCTAACATTTGATAGTATGGCCTACATTATTGCTTACATTTGATAATATGTTCTACATTATTGCTACCATTTGATAGTATGGCCTACATTATTGCTTACATTTGATAGTATGGCCTGCATTATTGCTTACATTTGATAGTATGTCCTACATTATTGCTACCATTTGATAGTATAGCCTGCATTATTGCTAACATTTGATAGTATGGCCTACATTATTGCTACCATTTGATAGTATAGCCTGCATTATTGCTAACATTTGATAGTATGGCCTGCATTATTGCTAACATTTGATAGTATGGCCTGCATTATTGCTAACATATGATAGTATGGTCTACATTATTGCTTACATTTGATAGTATAGCCTGCATTTTGCTAACATTTGATAGTATGGCCTGCATTATTGCTAACATTTGATAGTATGGCCTGCATTATTGCTAACATATGATAGTATGGTCTACATTATTGCTTACATTTGATAGTATAGCCTGCATTTTGCTTACATTTGATAGTATAGCCTGCATTTTGCTAACATTTGATAGTATGGCCTACATTATTGCTAACATTTGATAGTATAGCCTGCATTATTGCTAACATTTGATATTATGGCCTACATTATTGCTTACATTTGATAATATGGCCTACATTATTGCTTACATTTAATAGTATGGCCTACATTATTGCTAACATTTGATAGTATGGCCTACATTATTGCTAACATTTGATAGTATGGCCTACATTATTGCTTACATTTGGTAATCTGGCCAACATTATTGCTACCATTTGATAGTATGGCCTACATTATTGCTACCATTTGATAGTATGTCCTACATTATTGCTACCATTTGATAGTATGTCTTACATTATTGCTACCATTTGATAGTATTGCCTACAGTATTGCTAACATTTGATAGTATGGCCTACATTATTGCTAACATTTGATAGTATAGCCTGCATTATTGCTACCATTTGATAGTATGTCCTACATTATTTTTACCATTTGATAGTATTGCCTGTATTATTGCTTACATTTGATAGTATGTCCTACATTATTGCTACCATTTGATAGTATTGCCTGTATTATTGCTTACATTTGAAAGTATGGCCTACATTATTGCTACCATTTGATAGTATTGCCTACATTATTGCTACCATTTGATAGTATGGCCTACATTATTGCTACCATTTGGTAGTATGGCCTACATTATTGCTAACATTTGATAGTATGGCCTACATTATTGCTAACATTTGATAGTATGGCCTACATTATTGCTACCATTTGATAGTATAGCCTACATTATTGCTTACATTTGATAGTATTGCCTACAGTATTGCTACCATTTGATAGTATGGCCTACAGTATTGCTACCATTTGATAGTATTGCCTGTATTATTGCTTACATTTGATAGTATGGCCTACATTATGGCTACCATTTGATAGTATACCCTACATTATTACTTACATTTGATAGTATGTCCTACATTATTGTTACATTTGATAATATGTCCTACATTATTGCTTACATTTGATAGTATGTCCTACATTATTGCTTACATTTGACAGTATTGCCTGCATTATTGCTACCATTTGATAGTATGGCCTACATTATTGCTAACATTTAATAGTATGGCCTACAGTATTGCTACCATTTGATAGTATGGCCTACATTATTGCTAACATTTAATAGTATGGCCTACAGTATTGCTACCATTTGATAGTATTACCTACATTATTGCGTACATTTGATAGTATGTCCTACATTATTGCTTACATTTGATAGTATTGCCTGCATTATTGCTACCATTTGATAGTATGGCCTACATTATTGCTAACATTTAATAGTATGGCCTACATTATTGTTACCATTTGATAGTATTGCCTGCATTATTGCTTAAATTTGATAGTATGTCCTACATTATTGCTACCATTTGATAGTATTGCCTGCATTATTGCTACCATTTGATAGTATGGCCTACATTATTGCTACCATTTGATAGTATGGCCTACAGTATTGCTACCATTTGATAGTATTGCCTGCATTATTAATTACATTTGATAGCATGTCCTACATTATTGCTTACATTTGATAGTATTGCCTGCATTATTGCTACCATTTGATAGTATGGCCTACATTATTGCTACCATTTGATAGTATGGCCTACAGTATTGCTACCATTTGATAGTATTGCCTACAGTATTGCTACCATTTGATAGTATTGCCTACATTATTGCTTACATTTGATAGTATTGCCTACAGTATTGCTACCATTTGATAGTATTGCCTACATTATTGCTTACATTTGATAGTATTGCCTACATTATTGCTTTCATTTGATGGTATGTCCTACATTATTGCTTACATTTGATAGTATGTCCTACATTATTGCTAATATTTGACAGTATTGCCTGCATTATTGCTACCATTTGATAGTATGGCCAACATTATTGCTAACATTTAATAGTATGGCCTGCATTATTGCTACCATTTGATAGTATGGCCTACATTATTGCTAACATTTAATAGTATGGCCTACATTATTGCTACCATTTGATAGTTTGGCCTACAGTATTGATACCATTTAATAGTATGGCCTACATTATTGCTACCATTTGATAGTATTGCCTACAGTATTGCTACCATTTGATAGTATTGCCTACATTATTGCTTTTATTTGATAGTAAGTCCTACATTATTGCTTACATTTGATAGTATTGCCTGCATTATTGTTACTATTTGATAGTATTGCCTACAGTATTGTTACCATTTGATAGTATTGCCTACATTATTGCTTTTATTTGATAGTATGTCCTACATTATTGCTTACATTTGATAGTATTGCCTGCATTATTGCTACCATTTGATAGTATTGCCTACATTATTGCTACCATTTGATAGTATTGCCTACATTATTGCTACCATTTGGTAGTATAGCTTACATTATTGCTACCATTTGATAGTATTGCCTACATTATTGCTTACATTTGATAGTATGGCCTACATTATTGCTTACATTTGACAATATGGCCTATGTTATTGCTTATATTTGGTAGTCTGGTCTACATTATTGCTACCATTTCGTAGAATTGCCTACATAATTGCTAACATTTGATAGTATAGCCTACATTATTGCTACCATTTGATAGTATTGCCTACATTATTGCTTACATTTGATAGTATGTCCTGCATTATTGCTTACATTTAATAGTATTGCCTGCATTATTGCTACCATTTGATAGTATTGCTTACATTATTGCTAACATTTAATAGTATGGCCTACATTATTGTTAACATTTGGTAGTATTGCATTCATTACTGCTTACATTTGATAGTATTGCCTACATTATTGTCAACATTTGATATTATTGCTTACATCATTGCTTACCTATGACAGTATGGCTTCCATTATTGTTAACATTTGAAAGTATTGCATACATTATTGCTTACATTTGATAGTTTTAACTACATTATTGATAGTATGGCCTACATTATTGCTACCATTTGATATTATGGGCTACATTATTGCTAACATTTGGATGTCTGGCCTACATTATTGCTACCATTTTGTAGTATTGCGTACATTTTTTCTAACATTTGATAGTATGGCCTACATTATTGCTACCATTTGATAGTATGGCCTACATTATTCCTAACATTTGATGGTATGGCCTGCATAATTGCTAACATTTGGTGGTCTGGCCTACATTATTACTACCATTTGATAGTATGGCCTACATTATTGCTAACATTTGGTGGTCTGGCCTACATTATTGCTACCATTTGATAGTATGGCCTACATTATTGCTGCCATTTTGTAGTATGGCCTACATTATTGCTACCATTTGAGAGTATGGCCTACATTATTGCTTACATTTGATAGTATGGCCTATATTATTGCTTACATTTGGTAGTATGGCCTACATTATTGCTAACATTTGGTGGTCTGGCCTACATTATTGCTACCATTTTGTAGTATTGTCTACATTATTGCTACCATTTTGTAGTATTGTCTACATTATTGCTACCATTTGATAGTATGGCCTACATTATTGCTAACATTTAATAGTATGGCCTACATTATTGTTAACATTTGGTAGTATTGCCTACATTACTACTTACATTTTATAGTATTGCCTACATTATTGCTTACATTTGACAGTATGGCCAACATTTTTGTTATCATTTGATAGCATTGCCTACATTATTGGTTACATTTGATAGAATTGCCTACATAATTGCTAGCATTTGATAGTATGGCCTATATTATTGTTAATATTTGATAGTATTGCCTACATTATTGCTTACATTTGATAGTATGGCCTATATTATTGCTTACATTTGATAATATGTCCTACATTATTGCTTACATTTGGTAGTCTGGTCTACATTATTGCTACCATTTCGTAGTATTGCCTATATTATTGCTAACATTTGATAGTATGGCCTATATTATTGCTAACATTTGATTGTATGGCCTACATTATTGCTAAGATTTGATTGTATGGCCTACATTATTGCTACCATTTGATAGTATTGCCTACATTATTGCTTACATCTGATAGTATGTCCTACATTATTGCTTACATTTAATAGTATTGCCTGCATTATTGCTACCATTTGATAGTATTGCTTACATTATTGCTAACATTTAATAGTATGGCCTACATTATTGTTAACATTTGGTAGTATTGTCTACATTACTGCTTACATTTGATAGTATTGCCTACATTATTGTCAACATTTGATAGTATTGCTTACATCATTGCTTACTTATGACAGTATGGCTTCCATTATTGTTAACATTGAAAGTATTGCATACATTATTGCTTACATTTGATAGTTTTAACTACATTATTGATAGTATGGCCTACATTATTGCTAACATTTGATAGTATGGGCTACATTATTGCTAACATTTGGATGTCTGGCCTACATTATTGCTACCATTTTGTAGTATTGTCTACATTATTGCTACCATTTGATAGTATGGCCTACATTATTGCTCACATTTGATAGTATGGCCTACATTATTGCTAACATTTGATAGTATGGGCTACATTATTGCTAACATTTGGATGTCTGGCCTACATTATTGTTAACATTTGGTAGTATTGCCTACATTACTGCTTACATTTGATAGTATTGCCTACATTATTGTCAACATTTGATAGTATTGCTTACATCATTGCTTACTTATGACAGTATGGCTTCCATTATTGTTAACATTGAAAGTATTGCATACATTATTGCTTACATTTGATAGTTTTAACTACATTATTGATAGTATGGCCTACATTATTGCTAACATTTGATAGTATGGGCTACATTATTGCTAACATTTGGATGTCTGGCCTACATTATTGCTACCATTTTGTAGTATTGTCTACATTATTGCTACCATTTGATAGTATGGCCTACATTATTGCTCACATTTGATAGTATGGCCTACATTATTGCTACCATTTGATAGTATGGCCTACATTATTGCTAACATTTGGTGGTCTGGCCTACATTATTGCTACCATTTTGTAGTATTGTCTACATTATTGCTACAATTTGATAGTATGGCCTACATTATTGCTCACATTTGATAGTATGGCCTACATTATTGCTAACATTTGATAGTATGGGCTATATTATTGCTAACATTTGGTAGTCTGGCTTACATTATTGCTACCATTTCGTAGTATTGCCTACATTATTGCTACCGTTTGATAGTATGGCCTACATTATTGCTAACATTTGATAGTATGGCCTACATTATTGCTAACATTTGGTAGTCTAGCCTACATTATTGCTACCATTTCGTAGTATTGCCTACATTATTGCTACCATTTGATAGTATGGCCTACATTATTGCTAACATTTGATAGTTTGGCCTACATTATTGCTTACATTTGATAGTATGTCCTACATTATTGCTTACATTTGATAGTATGGCCTACATTATTGCTAACATTTGATAGTATGGCCTACATTATTGCTACCATTTGATAGTATAGCCTGCATTATTGCTAACATTTGATAGTATGGCCTGCATTATTGTTAACATTTGATAGTATGGCCTACATTATTGCTAACATTTGATAGTATGGCCTACATTATTGCTCTCATTTGATAATATGTTCTACATTATTGCTACCATTTGATAGTATGGCCTACATTATTGCTTACATTTGATAGTATGGCCTGCATTATTGCTTACATTTGATAGTATGTCCTACATTATTGCTACCATTTGATAGTATAGCCTGCATTATTGCTAACATTTGGTAGTATGGCCTACATTATTGCTACCATTTGATAGTATAGCCTGCATTATTGCTAACATTTGATAGTATGGCCTACATTATTGCTACCATTTGATAGTATAGCCTGCATTATTGCTAACATTTGATAGTATGGCCTGCATTATTGCTAACATTTGATAGTATGGCCTGCATTATTGCTAACATATGATAGTATGGTCTACATTATTGCTTACATTTGATAGTATAGCCTGCATTTTGCTAACATTTGATAGTATGGCCTGCATTATTGCTAACATTTGATAGTATAACCTGCATTATTGCTAACATTTGATATTATGGCCTACATTATTGCTTACATTTGATAGTATGGCCTACATTATTGCTAACATTTGATAGTATGGCCTACATTATTGCTTACATTTGGTAATCTGGCCTACATTATTGCTACCATTTGATAGTATGGCCTACATTATTGCTACCATTTGATAGTATGTCTTACATTATTGCTACCATTTGATAGTATTGCCTGTATTATTGCTAACATTTGATAGTATAGCCTGCATTATTGCTACCATTTGATAGTATAGCCTGCATTATTGCTACCATTTGATAGTATGTCCTACATTATTGTTACCATTTGATAGTATTGCCTGTATTATTGCTTACATTTGATAGTATGTCCTACATTATTGCTACCATTTGATAGTATTGCCTGTATTATTGCTTACATTTGAAAGCATGGCCTACATTATTGCTACCATTTGATAGTATTGCCTACATTATTACTACCATTTGATAGTATGGCCTACATTATTGCTAACATTTGATAGTATGGCCTACATTATTGCTAACATTTGATAGTATGGCCTACATTATTGCTACCATTTGATAGTATGTCCTACATTATTGTTACCATTTGATAGTATTGCCTGTATTATTGCTTACATTTGATAGTATGTCCTACATTATTGCTACCATTTGATAGTATTGCCTGTATTATTGCTTACATTTGAAAGTATGGCCTACATTATTGCTACCATTTGATAGTATTGCCTACATTATTGCTACCATTTGGTAGTATGGCCTACATTATTTCTAACATTTGATAGTATGGCCTACATTATT
Organism: Mya arenaria; assembly: GCF_026914265.1. Lineage (NCBI taxonomy): Eukaryota > Metazoa > Mollusca > Bivalvia > Myida > Myidae > Mya > Mya arenaria. Next base: position 32,207,351 of record NC_069123.1, on the reverse strand, counting down.
GCTAACATTTGATAGTATGGCCTACATTATTGCTACCATTTGATAGTATAGCCTACATTATTGCTTACATTTGATAGTATTGCCTACAGTATTGCTACCATTTGATAGTATGGCCTACAGTATTGCTACCATTTGATAGTATTGCCTGTATTATTGCTAACATTTGATAGTATGGCCTACATTATGGCTACCATTTGATAGTATACCCTACATTATTACTTACATTTGATAGTATGTCCTACATTATTGTTACATTTGATAGTATGTCCTACATTATTGCTTACATTTGATAGTATGTCCTACATTATTGCTTACATTTGACAGTATTGCCTGCATTATTGCTACCATTTGATAGTATGGCCTACATTATTGCTAACATTTAATAGTATGGCCTACAGTATTGCTACCATTTGATAGTATGGCCTACATTATTGCTGACATTTAATAGTATGGCCTACAGTATTGCTACCATTTGATAGTATTGCCTACATTATTGCGTACATTTGATAGTATGTCCTACATTATTGCTTACATTTGATAGTATTGCCTGCATTATTGCTACCATTTGATAGTATGGCCTACATTATTGCTAACATTTAATAGTATGGCCTACATTATTGTTACCATTTGATAGTATTGCCTGCATTATTGCTTAAATTTGATAGTATGTCCTACATTATTGCTTACATTTGATAGTATTGCCTGCATTATTGCTACCATTTGATAGTATGGCCTACATTATTGCTACCATTTGATAGTATGGCCTACAGTATTGCTACCATTTGATAGTATTGCCTGCATTATTGCTTACATTTGATAGCATGTCCTACATTATTGCTTACATTTGATAGTATTGCCTGCATTATTGCTACCATTTGATAGTATGGCCTACATTATTGCTACCATTTGATAGTATGGCCTACATTATTGCTACCATTTGATAGTATTGCCTACAGTATTGCTACCATTTGATAGTATTGCCTACATTATTGCTTACATTTGATAGTATTGCCTACAGTATTGCTACCATTTGATAGTATTGCCTACATTATTGCTTACATTTGATAGTATTTCCTACATTATTGCTAACATTTGATAGTATTGCCTACAGTATTGCTACCATTTGATAGTATTGCCTACATTATTGCTTTCATTTGACAGTATGTCCTACATTATTGCTTACATTTGATAGTATGGCCTACATTATTGCTAACATTTAATAGTATGGCCTGCATTATTGCTACCATTTGATAGTATGGCCTACATTATTGCTAACATTTAATAGTATGGCCTACATTATTGCTACCATTTGATAGTTTGGCCTACAGTATTGATACCATTTAATAGTATGGCCTACATTATTGCTACCATTTGATAGTATTGCCTACAGTATTGCTACCATTTGATAGTATTGCCTACATTATTGCTTTTATTTGATAGTAAGTCCTACATTATTGCTTACATTTGATAGTATTGCCTGCATTATTGTTACTATTTGATAGTATTGCCTACAGTATTGTTACCATTTGATAGTATTGCCTACATTATTGCTTTTATTTGATAGTATGTCCTACATTATTGCTTACATTTGATAGTATTGCCTGCATTATTGCTACCATTTGATAGTATTGCCTACATTATTGCTACCATTTGATAGTATTGCCTACATTATTGCTACCATTTGGTAGTATAGCTTACATTATTGCTACCATTTGATAGTATTGCCTACATTATTGCTTACATTTGATAGTATGGCCTACATTATTGCTTACATTTGATAGTATGGCCTATGTTATTGCTTATATTTGGTAGTCTGGTCTACATTATTGCTACCATTTCGTAGAATTGCCTACATAATTGCTAACATTTGATAGTATGGCCTACATTATTGCTTACATTTGATAGTATTGCCTACATTATTGCTTACATTTCATAGTATGTCCTGCATTATTGCTTACATTTAATAGTATTGCCTGCATTATTGCTACCATTTGATAGTATTGCTTACATTATTGCTAACATTTAATAGTATTGCCTACATTATTGTCAACATTTGATATTATTGCTTACATCATTGCTTACCTATGACAGTATGGCTTCCACTATTGTTAACATTTGAAAGTATTGCATACATTATTGCTTACATTTGATAGTTTTAACTACATTATTGATAGTATGGCCTACATTATTGCTACCATTTGATATTATGGGCTACATTATTGCTAACATTTGGATGTCTGGCCTACATTATTACTACCATTTTGTAGTATTGCGTACATTTTTGCTAACATTTGATAGTATGGCCTACATTATTGCTACCATTTGATAGTATGGCCTACATTATTCCTAACATTTGATGGTATGGCCTGCATAATTGCTAACATTTGGTGGTCTGGCCTACATTATTACTACCATTTGATAGTATGGCCTACATTATTGCTAACATTTGGTGGTCTGGCCTACATTATTGCTACCATTTGATAGTATGGCCTACATTATTGCTGCCATTTTGTAGTATGGCCTACATTATTGCTACCATTTGATAGTATGGCCTACATTATTGCTTACATTTGATAGTATGGCCTATATTATTGCTTACATTTGGTAGTATGGCCTACATTATTGCTAACATTTGGTGGTCTGGCCTACATTATTGCTACCATTTTGTAGTATTGTCTACATTATTGCTACCATTTTGTAGTATTGTCTACATTATTGCTACCATTTGATAGTATGGCCTACATTATTGCTAACATTTAATAGTATGGCCTACATTATTGTTAACATTTGGTAGTATTGCCTACATTACTGCTTACATTTGATAGTATTGCCTACATTATTGCTTACATTTGACAGTATGGCCAACATTTTTGTTATCATTTGATAGCATTGCCTACATTATTGGTTACATTTGATAGAATTGCCTACATAATTGCTAGCATTTGATAGTATGGCCTATATTATTGTTAATATTTGATAGTATTGCCTACATTATTGCTTACATTTGATAGTATGGCCTATATTATTGCTTACATTTGATAATATGTCCTACATTATTGCTTACATTTGGTAGTCTGGTCTACATTATTGCTACCATTTCGTAGTATTGCCTATATTATTGCTAACATTTGATAGTATGGCCTATATTATTGCTAACATTTGATTGTATGGCCTACTTTATTGCTAAGATTTGATTGTATGGCCTACATTATTGCTACCATTTGATAGTATTGCCTACATTATTGCTTACATCTGATAGTATGTCCTACATTATTGCTTATATTTAATAGTATTGCCTGCATTATTGCTACCATTTGATAGTATTGCTTACATTATTGCTAACATTTAATAGTATGGCCTACATTATTGTTAACATTTGGTAGTATTGCCTACATTACTGCTTACATTTGATAGTATTGCCTACATTATTGTCAACATTTGATAGTATTGCTTACATCATTGCTTACTTATGACAGTATGGCTTCCATTATTGTTAACATTTGAAAGTATTGCATACATTATTGCTTACATTTGATAGTTTTAACTACATTATTGATAGTATGGCCTACATTATTGCTAACATTTGATAGTATGGGCTACATTATTGCTAACATTTGGATGTCTGGCCTACATTATTGCTACCATTTTGTAGTATTGTCTACATTATTGCTACCATTTGATAGTATTGCCTACAGTATTGCTCACATTTGATAGTATGGCCTACATTATTGCTACCATTTGATAGTATGGCCTACATTATTGCTAACATTTGGTGGTCTGGCCTACATTATTGCTACCATTTTGTAGTATTGTCTACATTATTGCTACCATTTGATAGTATGGCCTACATTATTGCTCACATTTGATAGTATGGCCTACATTATTGCTAACATTTGATAGTATGGGCTACATTATTGCTAACATTTGGATGTCTGGCCTACATTATTGCTACCATTTTGTAGTATTGTCTACATTATTGCTACCATTTGATAGTATGGCCTACATTATTGCTCACATTTGATAGTATGGCCTACATTATTGCTACCATTTGATAGTATGGCCTACATTATTGCTAACATTTGGTGGTCTGGCCTACATTATTGCTACCATTTTGTAGTATTGTCTACATTATTGCTACCATTTGATAGTATGGCCTACATTATTGCTCACATTTGATAGTATGGCCTACATTATTGCTAACATTTAATAGTATGGCCTACATTATTGTTAACATTTGGTAGTATTGCCTACATTACTGCTTACATTTGATAGTATTGCCTACATTATTGCTTACATTTGACAGTATGGCCAACATTTTTGTTATCATTTGATAGCATTGCCTACATTATTGCTTACATTTGATAGTATTGCCTACATTATTGCTAGCATTTGATAGTATGGCCTATATTATTCTTAATATTTGATAGTATTGTTTACATTATTGCTTTGATTTGATAGTATTGCCTAAATTATTGCTCACATTTGATAGTATGGCCTACATTATTGTTAACATTTGATAGTATTGCCTACATTATTGCTTACATTTGACAGTATGGCCAACATTTTTGTTAACATTTGATAGTATTGCCTACATTATTGCTTACATTTGATAGTATTCCCTATATTATTGGCAACACTTGGTAGTATGGCCTACATTATTGCTTACATTTGATAGTATGGCCTACATTATTGCTAACATTTGATAGTATGGCCTACATTATTGTTAACATTTGATAGTATTGTCTACATTATTGCTTACATTTGATAGTATTTCCTACATTATTGCTAACATTTGATAGTATGGCCTACATTTGATAGTATTGCTTACATTATTGCTAACATTTGGTAGTATGGCCTACATTATTGCCTACATTTGATAGTATTGCCTACATTATTGCTAACATTTGGTAGTATTGTCTACATTATTGCTTACATTTGATAGTATTTCCTACGTTATTGCTAACATTTGATAGTATGGCCTACATTATTGCCTACATTTGATAGTATTGCCTACATTATTGCTAACATTTGATAGTATGGCCTATATTATTGTTAACATTTTGTAGTATTGCCTACATTACTGCTTACATTTGATAGTTTGGCCTACATTATTGCTTACATTTGACAGTATGGCCAACATTTTTGTTAACATTTGATAGTATTGCCTACATTATTGCTTACATTTGATAGTATTGCCTATATTATTGGCAACACTTGGTAGTATGGCCTACATTATTGCTAACTTTTGGTAGTATGGCCTACATTATTGCTTACATTTGATAATATTCCCTATATTATTGGCAACACTTGGTAGTATGGCCTACATAATTGCTTACATTTGGTGGTCTGGCCTACATTATTGCTAACATTTAATAGTATGTCCTACATTATTGCTTACATTTGATAGTATGTCCTACATCATTGCTTACATTTGATAGTATTGCCTACATTATTGCTACCATTTGATAGTATGGCCTACATAATTGCTTATATGTGATATTATGACCTATATTATAGCTTCAATGTGACATTATGACCTATACTATTGCTTACATGTGACATTATAACCTATATTATTGCTTACATGTGACATATTGACCTATATTTTTGCCAGCATGTGACATTACAATCTAAATTATTGCTAACATGTGACATTATGATCTATATTATTGCTTACATGTGGCAATATGGCCTTCATTAGTGTTAGCATTATAAGTTATGGGGTTAGTAGGGGCCGGATATGGGATATATGGGGCAAAGGAAACCATATCAGGTGAGAGTAAAGCTCGAACCCTTATATGGTTTCCTGCTCCCCGTATATCCCATATCGGGTCACCTACTAACCCTTTAAAATATATATCACTTTGACAACCTGTTACATATATTCATCAGAATCGGAAAATAGATGCCATTTCGGTACGATATAAGTTTGGTGACCCAATATGGAAAAATATGGGGTCACCGTGTGATCAGTCCTGGACCAATGGTGTCGCGTCATTTATGTTGGAGGCATGATTTATGACAATATGGCCTACGTTACTGTTAGCATATGACAATATGGCCTCTATTACTGCTAAGATTTGATAGTATGGTCTTAATTTTTGCTAACATGTGGCAGTATGTATTAATCAACTTGTTGTTACTCTTCAATGTAAAGATTTAATGTTTTTGTGGATACAAATGAATACAAAAATGTATTTGTATAGCGCAAAATGTATTGTTTGCTATTCGACTGTGCTTCTCACAGTTTATGAGCTATTTATATCTAACAGATACAAGGAATATCCATTATGCAGATTGGTGGCGTGCCACCCCAAGAAATGTTTGGCTACAAGTTTATCTATAATAATTCATATTTTTTCTCTGACAAAAAATGTTGGGGTTTGCAGTAAGAAAAACAAGAAATAATATAAGTATCTATCATGTATTTCCGGTACGGATAGAAAAATCCGACCCGAGGGCACGTTGGAAGAAAAAAAGACGTTGAAAACAAACTTTTGTACTATTACACCAAAAAGCGCATGCGACGTTGTTTACCGACATCATAGAGCGCAGTAATTTTGAATAACTAAAAATAGCGTTTTTAACGATTATCTATGTTCAATTTTAAGTAAAAGTCTTGCAAACATATGTATTTGATTGCGCTTTATAAAAATGGCATAATATTTTTTTCATAAACCATACAATAAATGAAATAAGAAGTGGCGCGTTGTTGCATGTGACTCATCTTACATGTGGTATGTAAGATGGGTTTTTCCAGCACTGGTCACATGACCGGAAACACACGTCCAGTATGCAAGAAACAATGAATGAACTACTTTTGTGTAAACATTTAGCATTTAAGTCACGTTTCTGACGGTTACAAGGCATTTAAGTACAACAAAACCACAAAAGATCAAACAGTTTATTTTCTAAAACGTGTTTATTTGCAAGAAAATAATACTCTATGATAAATATGTAAATACTTTGCTTAAAATATTACAGGCAACAAATATAAGCAAAATCGAAAACAAACAAACAATTCTATAACTTTACAATGCATTTTTCCTTTAAATTGTAACTACCGTACACATAATCAAATTGTAACACATCAAGGGGCTGTTTAATAAAGACCCTTAAGTCAACTATAGTTGTAAATAGAAATTATTAGGCTTATATTAATCCAAAAATTATTATAGTGTCATTGTTTCATTATTTTGCTACATATTTTTGTGAATTGAAATTTAGCAAGCATCGAAAATAAATATGACTTTGAGGAAATAAAAATAATCAATTAATCCTGATTTTGTTGTGATGTTTACACAGATTTTAGATGATTCAAGGTATGACCAAAATCCTTGAAATTAAATAGTCCCAGAGTGCAAAAAAAGGTAAAGATACATTAAATGATTCAGCACATTAGGGGCTGAAAGCGTAAAGGTCCTATCTCCTGATTTATTTAATGTCATTTAGAACTTTCACTGCTCTAGTCATACATTTCAATAACAAACAAGAAAAACTTTAGTGCAAGATGACATAGGTTAATTTTAACTAATCCATTTAATACGTGATCAATTATTCTCGTAAGGTGCAACCATTTTCTTTACTAAGTACAATTATTTATTATGACTTTTCAAATCAATTTTGTTATAAAGCTTTTTTTAAATCCTAAATATGTAAGAACTCATATAGAAAATTTCGATGCAAGTTCTAACCTATTTAGATGATGATAAAGATTATCGATTTTGCACAGGCAGAGAAAAAGGAAAATTATGTCCACATGAAGAATTGGAAATCGAGCCTTTTGATTGGACAATAACATGGGGCAGTCAGCATATTCTTTAAGCACAGACTTTGTTTTGGTAAAATGTATACTGCAGTTCAATATACATTCCGTTTCACATAGAAAAGCATCACCATCACTTACTAGTAAAACATATATTTTTGTTACAATTATATATGAGTAATAGATTAATGTAAAGAATATCAAGGAAAAATAATTATTACAATGACCTAAATGTCTTAATCACTTTGATCATTGACCCATTTATTTTCCATAGTTGTGTGACTGATTAATCTACCATCAATTCTTGTTTGTGAATGATGGTTCAAGATTTATGGTATAACTAACATCCATTTCATCCGAAAAGCATTTGAATGTACCATAAATACCTTAAATAAAATTTAAAACAAAAAAGGTTAAATGTATAAAACTCTAATATCATATAAGAGCTCTTAAAGGTCGTTGATCTCTTAGCTGCAAATAGGTATGGGAATAATAACAATAATAGATGCTGTAGAATTTAAAAAAAAAATCTGAATGAGTGAATCTTAAAGAAATATAAAACCTTGTTATATCCTTATATAGGCATCAGTATTAAGCATTAAACTCTATAGGGCAGGGCTTCTTAAAAACGACAATTAGCCAGTCTGGACCGATTTAAACTTTGCCAGAAATTGTTTATTTTTTGTTTAAATTTCGGTCCAAAATGGCTAAATCAGTAAAAAAGTAGGAACTGTAATACACAAAAAGTGTTTGCCGATACCTTACTTTGACATGAACTCAATAACTTAGATAATGTTAGAATATCACTAACCTACATTCCATAAAATAGGATATCATAAATCTGATATCTCTAAGAAAATTCTATATGTAAATATATATCATAACTACATATATCAAAAGGGATAACATATAAGATATCACAAACATTATTCTATAAATAGATATCTTAAATAAGATATCACTAACATGATTCTATAAACGGATATCATAAATCTGATATCACCAACATGATTTTTTAAATATCCATTATAAATCTGATATCGCTTTGTGATTCTATAAATAGATATCATAAATCAGATATCATTAACCTGATTCCACAGCAAGAAATCATCAACACAGATATCACTAACTCAGATATCATGAACAAAAATATCACATATTTAGATATCCCTTCTTTTGATACCATTATCAGGAATACATAAATCTGTATATTACTCACTCTCATCATAAATAAAATTCAAAAGTAGAGATAATTTATTACGATAAATCAGATATCAATAACAATAAATCAGATATCACTAACAAATATCACAAACACATATATCACAGGTGCAAAATGTGCTGACGTGTATAAAAACATGCATTTTTTCAAACTCTAACACTGTACTGTTGGAATAGTAAAGTGCCTATGTGAAAAATCTAAATCAAAATAGTACAAATCTGAAGTTCTATTATGATTTTAATTCATAAAAAATAAGAAAAAAGAAAACATTTCATGATTTGAAGATCAAACCTAAAACATTTATATCACATGCGCTTTGTAAATAAAGAAACTAAAATATGCTAAAACAAATGGCAGCTCAAAAGTACACTATTTAAAATAAAAATACTATAAAAAAATGCTATATAATTATCTACATGTGTATATTAAATGTACCTAAAACCACTCACTCTGGCCAATAAATAAACAAAAACAAAACAATTTATAAATAAATAGTGATGTCAATTTGTAATTATTCGATACATTTATTTGATCATTCTATCAAAAATTATTATTTTAATTTTAGAAAACAGCCAATTAAAACTACTTAATTATTCTACATGTACATAGATTTTGCATGATCATATTTATCACATGTCTTAATATTTTCCTTTTGAATCCTATTTATATTTATATTTTATTACAACAATAAGGAAATGAATAAATTATCTATCATGCTGCTGCCACAGTGTTCTGTTGCCATGGAAATGACCTTTTCCAGTCAAGGTCATGAAAGGTCAAGGTCAGCACCAAAGGTCACTGGGTTCATTACAATGGCTTTTCTTGTAGCACTCCTGAATATTAATTACTTCATGGCTGAAATAAAATAATCAAAAAAATGATTTTTATGCAAAATTTGAAGTTTTTTTTCAATTACTTTGACATCAGAAAAGCATTTTATTGTTTCCATGAAAGATTCTCCATTAACAGTAAGGATAATATTGAGCTTAAAAATTTGAGGCAACCTGGACTTTTTTTTGTTATAATAGCAAAATAGGAGCGCTACTCAGCGTGACCTACACTAAAAAAATCAACTACCATAAGTATAAAGACAATTCTGTTATTTTATTTTTTTATATTCTTCCAAATCCCAAATATATTTAAGACAAAGGGAAGAAAATTAAGAACAGAAATTAGAACAGATTGACATCCTTGCCCAAAAGTTCACAAGAGCAGATAATATTTCCGAGTACTGAGAAAAGCATATGAACAATTGAGAAAAATCTTGTATTTTGCTTGGGTGCATATGTACTGTTTTATTTCATTTATTATAAATTCAGTAGTTTTATTTTGCCTGTATATATTAACTAGTTTACTTCATTTAATAAAAACATGTTTGTATTTAAAAATCATAGTTTTATTCAGTATATATGACAATTAAGTCTAGCTCTAAAAATCATTGTAATACAGTTTTATCATTAACACCAAAATTGTATATAAAAAAAAACTAAAAATAATTCAAATATCTAAGAAATTGCTCGCAATGTCCAAATCACAATCAACAGATGGCAGAAAGAAAGTTTCCAAGTACGATTTAGGCAATCGGCTCAAAAGCAATCAATTATATTCTGGTTTTATACAAGAAAAAAAAAATGTTATGAATTGTCACAAGACAAAGTTGATTTAATCCGGTTTTATCTAGAATCAGTTACCACAAAACCTCAATCATGACTGAAAATGTGCGCTTCGTAATAGTTTTAATAAATTTTTTGTTCACAAATATGTAATTAGCCATTTGGGAATGATTTTAGACAGTTAGACAACATGAAGTAATAAATTAATGATTAAGTGTGAGTGGAGTGAGCGAAGCGAATAAGCCCTTCTTAATCATTAAAATATTTCTTCAGTTCATCTGTCTTAGAAAACTACCTTATTGGCCGAGATATTTGTCAATGCAAAATCTGACACAGGTCATGTATATCAGATGAGTGGCAGTAGGCGGACCTTTAAACACCCGCGAAAGTTGAAATCGATTAAGCCTAAGTACTGAATGATTGCTTATCTGCAATTTCACTGGCTGAAAATGTAGAATATATTCTAAGAAGTCTTAATCCTAATGTCAAGTTATATTAATAATTTTAATTTAATTTTCAATTGCAAATAATAACCCATATTTATTGTAACAAAATAATGCACAATGTTATAATAAAAACTTGCTTGTCTTTTATCACATTAAATGATCACATAGTATAATATTTTATCCCATGACCGTGCATGTTTTGATTGCAGTACAAGTGTTACATATTTTTATATTACACTTTGTGGTGTAATACAATTTGACATCATCATTATTTTGCCATACTTATTTAATGTCAATCTTTTTACAGAACAATGAATAAAATCTTTGGCGATAAATGTGTCATGTGATAGAAAAAATCTTACATTCCTGCCATTTAAACACATAATTTTATTAAACTGGTTACGGAGAAGTCATTAAATTTGCTCAAAATTAATATAAGGCACCTCATGTAAGATCATATTCATTCTCTTTTCTTTAGACTGAAATTATTGGTCTCTAATGGCGCACAATTTAAGTTGATGTCAATTTTTTTAATTTCTAATTCCCCAGTTATAAAGTACAAAAATATACCAGTAGCTAATATATTTTATCTGTGCACAAATTATAAACCCTTTTGGTTTGATCATTTAAATCCAATGAGTAAAAAAATTAATGCATTGAAATATTCTTTTTCTTTTTTCTTTACATCAACCAATATTGTGCGCCCTAAACTCACATTTGAATTTTCAAAAAAATCAGGGAAAATAAGGGATGGGAAGGAATGTTAGTTCCCAAAAGACAGATTACCTAGGTTACACCACACTAAACGCTAACTAGAGGTTACAGGAAGGTTGATTATATGTTGCCTTGTATATTTCTCGATCAGCAGATCGGCATACCGTCGTTCTTCATCAGAAAGAAGTCCAGTCGGTTTCTTGCCTCTGCAAAAATTATGGAGTGATTTCTATCAAATATTTGATCGGCAATTTAATATTTTATCTCACCTTTTAATTTTATTATCCCAGTAGCCGTTTCAATCAAGAATTTTAGTCGTAACGTAACGTATTAAAGGCAAAGGTCACAAATGGCAACACATTAATTATTTTTATTTCCTCAACTTTGCGTCCATTTTTAATACAGGCTAGGTTCAATTCACACAAATATCTAGCAATAAATAATTTGAGTTTACGACTAAAGTTTATTGAAACCGCCCCTTTTATTTTGTATGTCTTTATGAAACTCAGTTGAATGATTTCCACCAAAAAAGGAAAATGAAGTAAAATAACTGCTGTAATTTCCACAAAAGTTATTTTTGCCTTTGAAGAAAATGTTAAACATTTAAGGGAATGTGCATTATAGCATACATTAGATCACACAGGTAAGACAGATTACATGAAGGTCGATGGCAAATCAAATCTATGACAAGGTACTTGTAGGCATACAATTTATTTGGGCGGGATAAAAATCGGTGTTCACGCTGCTTATAAATCAGTTACTTACTCATTTTGTCTTGTAGGTGTGCGTGGTCGATTGTTGACTCGATATCGATTGTTGGATGATGTTGGTGTACTGTAGCCGCTGTCTCGGATAGTGTTGCCTCGGTAATTATCATTTGGTGAATATGACCTTGACCCAGGTGAGAAGGATCTTTGACCTACATTTCTTGGTGACTGGGATCTATTCCTATCAGTTGCTGGAGAAAATGACCTTGACTGGGCACTATGGGCAGTCGGAGAGCCATATGACCTACTTACAGGTGACTGAGAAGTGTATGACCTTGTATTTGGAGTAAATGACCTTGGGGTTCTATCAGGAGAATAGGATTTGCCTGTTCTCACTGAAGGAGAATATGACCTTGACTCAACTGACCGTAGAGGCATGTTTTCCTTGATGGACATGTTATGAGCACTCTTAGTATTCTTAAGAATACCCCTTGAAGGACTGCGCCAACGATCAGGGGATGGTTGTTCATCTGTTGCAGAGTGGTCAAGCTCTTGTAGGAAGCGCTGCTGGGCAAGCTGAGCTGGGGTTTGTTTGACAGCAGAATCTAGGGCCATCATAAATTTCTTGCTTTCAATTTCCTCCTCTAATGATAACCTCTGTTGACTAGTGTGTTGGTATGGATGTTTGCTCTCTGGAAGAGGCTTGTCCATTTCAATAACATAACCATTCTGCTGGGACTTTGGTTTGAAGTCTTTATCCATATAAGGACTGTACAAAAGTTTCCTTTTTGCAAAATGGCCACTTTCTTCTGCTAGCTGGTTATCATTGTCAAGATCATAACCAAATTTGGCCCTTGGTTTAAGAAATTCTTGTAATTCAGGGTCATCAAGGTCAACTTGAGAAGAAGAAACATCATTGGTTGAGCCAAATTTCTTTACATATGACAATGTTCTTCTGTGTGGATAAATCTCATGGCCATCTTTGAAACCTGGTAAGACATCGTCATAACTACAACTACTAGGAGTTGGTGTCTGTGACCTTGACATTGGTGTATAAGTGGGGTAACTGGGTTCAGCAATTCTAACTGGACTAAATGACCTCATAGGGGTGATTGACCTTGACATTACCGGGGATGAGCTTCTCTGAGCAAATCTGGCCGGAGAAGGGGACACTGACCTTGATCTTGACCTTTCCACCATATGATCCTTTTCAGCAGCCTCATAGAGACCCTTTTCAGTGTAGCCATTGACGATAGAGTTAATTTTGTGGTTAGTATCTTGCTCTTTGAGTTTTTTAACCTCTGCGACAAGCTGTGCTCTTTCTGTTCGAGCATCTTCCAAACAAGATCTGAGATCCTTTATTGTTGTTTGGGCTTTGTCATTGTAGATCTTTAGTTCATTGAAGTCCTGAAAAATACGACATTATAAGTCCTTTTTTGAATGTATAGAATTGACAATAAATACTATTTCTTTCTAGAAAGATATGTCAATGTGACTGATGATCGAGAACTTCAGACATAATCAGTCAAACGAGACCCAATAATGGTCATTCTTGATGGATTACCAGAATTTTTCATCACATAAGTTAAAAAGCAAAAAGATACGTTGTTTTTTATCTTGATATTAGTAACACTGGTGTGGAAATAAATGGATGGTTGGGTGATTAATTGGTCACTTCAAATAGCTGTATAAGCTGATTTTACTTGATGAAAAGTGGAGGTGCTCGGAAAAATGAGGGCAAAAAACCTCTACCGAAATCTGATTTGACTGAAGTGAATTTTTTCAATTTTGCAAATTCGCTATGCTTCTTGTGATCATCATGTGCAAAAACAAAATTTACTTTCATTTATCTACATAAAAGATTGTCATTGGCTAACATTAATCAATAATCATTCAAATTTAAAGAAAGATTGAATGTTTATATATAATGAAAGAAAGTGCATCTACTAAGAGGTTTTTTTTAATACCAAACAAGTTTCATTTATGGTTTCAATGGTTTCGGTGGTTTGGGAACCTGTTTTGAAAGTTTTGCTGGAAGTAACAAATGCATGAACAACATGATTGAACTTCTGCTTTCAGCCTTTATTTCTGAACTTCTTCAAAACATTGATACCACAAATGGTTGTTTGACAGTTCTAACAAAAATGGTGTTTCAACACACGTGTTTGATCACTGTCCACCATGTTGTTTTTTCAAAAGGAGCTAGTTTTTTGATGAAACGAACCAACCCTCTGGAGGGGGTTTCGAAAGTTTCAAAAAACTACAAATACACAGTTCATGAAACCAATATAAAACCGAAACTAGTTTATTACCAACAAAAACGCCCTAAGGATCAGCCTTTCAAGTTGCTTATAGTAAAATATCCTTTTTTGTTACAAGAAGCTAACACATTCTCATAGATAAGCCTTATTTCACCCATCACTGATACAAATATGTGAGGCCCCCATTCCAAATTTATTTTTAATAATAAATGAACTCAGCTTTTTTATTTCCAATTTCATTCACACAAGTTATTCTAAAGTATGTTAAATCAGGGCCCCCGAAATTGTGCAGCAATTATGGTTATGGAATAAAATCTCATGGAATAAAATATCATTTATCAGGGCATCGAAGAGAGAGCCCAAATTATGATGATGGATAAAATATATTTTAGCAGGGCCTCTGACAGTGTGCAGCAATTATGGTCATGGTATAAAATATCATTTATCAGGGCCTCAAAAATTGTGCTGCAATTAATGTTTTCATTACTTAGGAGAAAAAAACATCTCAGGGACAAAGCTGCACTCTCACAGATTGACATTTTTGTAAAATTTTGTCTCATAATCAGCTAATTTTGGTACTAATGCCTTCAATTTAGTCATATAAGATAACTCACAATAGAACAGATCTCAATTATTTGGAAAACTGTCCAGAATTTATTTTTTTCTGAAAGCGTTAGTAAAGCTTTTAGCCATAAAACATAAATTCTCAAACTTAAATATGACAAACTGCGATCTGATGTTTTGCCTGCAGACTTAAATCACTGAATTGCAGACATTAAAGCAAAAATTGGCTCATTCAAAGACAAAACTAAAAAAGCTGTCAATTATGAATTTATGGTCAGTCTGTGAGAGTGCAGCTTTAAACGTGAGGTCAAGCTGCTACCATATTACCAAGGTACAAACCACTACCCTAGTGCTATTCTATACTCGACATATTTTCTAAACGTTAGTAGAGTGTAAACCAATTTTCCTCCAAACATTAATATTCATTGAGTTAGAGTGATACATGTATGTGCCAGATTCCATATTATATGTGCTGAAAAATCCAGACAGGTTGTACTTGAATTTACCTTCAAAGCATATGAAGAGATCTATACAAATACCACAAAAATGAAAATGAATTTATACAAAAATATCTTACTTTTTGGGTTATACCGGTACCCTTCATTAAAATAATTAATAACATATCTTTTTTTATCAGTATTATAATTCTTTCACCATATTTAAAAAACTTAATTCATAATTCTGATAGTAAATTATTATCTTTGTCTTTACAAATTACATTTTTCATTACAATGTTTTAATTATTACTGAATTACTATGGGTGAAAACTATTTTCTATGTTAAGGAGGGGGTAGGGAGAATGGAATTTCAGGTTGTCAATACTTATACAATTTAAGGATGTTTACAACAAAAGTCAACCATTGTGGCCATCCTTGGAAAAATCGCTTTGCAATTGCAAAAAGTTAGGCATTTAAATAGTCAAACATTTGTTGGCCTTTTTAAAATTTAAAGCTGCACTCTCACAGATTTACCCTTTTGACAACTTTTTTTTATTTTTTATCATGGAATGAGCCAATATTTTGCATAAATATCTAACAACCAGAGCATAAGGCAGCTGACAAAAGATCAGATTGCAGATTTTCATATTTCAGTGCCAAAATTAATGTTTTATGGCTAAAAGAGCTTTTTAAGAAAAATGCATAAAACATCAATTTTTAAACACAAATATGAAAGCCTGCGATGCTTTTTTGCAAAAATTGGCTCGTTCCAAGACAAAAAATATAAAACTTGTCAAAACATTCAACCTGTGAGAATGCAGCTTTAAGGACTCGAAAAAAAACAGCAATTTATGATGATGAACAGGACTTCAAAAATGTCCTTAAAAATATAGATGATATACAATGGCATACACATTATTTTTAAGTAAGGCCTTAATAAAAGGTAAATGTGACAAGCAAACTTTACCTCTCGCAACTTGATATTTTCTCGTTGGAATTCGGAGATGCGTTTCCGTAGTTTGTCGTTATCATCTTCGAGATGTGACATCTGTGACTTGTCTAGGTCCACAATGCCTGGAATAGACATTAAAGGTTCACATTTACACCTACATGTAGTTTAAACTTATTCATTAATTGATAATGAAACGCTCATTTGCTTGATGTGACTATAAGAGTATGTTTTCGAGTTATTTGGTGTAAACCAAGGAAATGATTTTGTAAAGGTGGTTACAACCCACCAAACTCATATGCCCCCAGGCTAGGAATCAAACTTGAGAAGTCTTGGTGATAATTGAGCGCAGAAACTTCTTCAATTAGATGTGTCCCCCTACCCCCAAAAAACTTCTTCAACCCACACCCCGAAACTTCTTCAGATCGATGTATTCTCCCCCATAGAAACATAATAATATTCCACCGATGCGTAATATCACAAACCTAGTTACTGCAGTAAAGGAAGACCATTTTATTCAAAATATATGGAACAATTTTGATTGTAACAATCTATGGTCTGTGGTATGACCTACCATATTAACAATTTTAAGAACCAATCTCAAACTGTGATCTCAACAAAGCATACAGCAATAAATGGTACTTTTTTGAAAACACCTTCACGAACTGTGATCTTAAAAAAGCATATACAGCAAAGTATTAGTCCAAATAATTGTACGTGGACCGATTTTTTTTACGATTATTGATATGGCAAATCCTTCACTTTAGGGATTAGCAGAATCCCATAATGAACTTCTTTTGATTAAGCTATGTACAGTATATGTTAAAATACCTTTTGTCAATTTCTTTAATTCCTTATCCAAATCCTTTTGCCAAGTTTCCACACCCGAAGAATCCCAGAATGTTTTCTTATCCAAGTCTAAATTCCCATGATGTTCCATCATTAAGTTTTTCCCAAACATTCTGTTTTGACCCTTTCCGATATTTTTTGCTATATTGTTTGGTCCATTTTTGTTAGGTTTCCATTTTTCTGTCACCAAGTATGACCTTGCTGGATACTTTTGGGTATCAGATAATGACAAAGCGTTATTGATGTTCGAGTATTTATCTGACATATTTGGCTTAGCATCAAGATTACAAATACTACTAATTTTTGAAGATTGGCTCAGTATGTCATCGATTAAGCTTATATTTTGTAAGTCGCTTCCAGAACTTGTAGAACACTTTTGAAAATAAACTTTCCTATCCGAAAGACAACTCATGGAAAATAAGTCTGATTTCAACTGAAGATCAGAAGTTATATCTTCATCAGCCCGATAAATACACTTATTTTTCCTTTGAGGTTTCATAGATCCGGTATCTATTCCAAACTTCTCATTTTTTGCAGGGGTTTTCCTATAATTAAACTGATTTTCAAAACCATTTTCACGTATGCTGAAAGAGTTTCTTTTTCCGAACGAATCCTTTTTTAACAAGGCTTGCATTTGCGTCGCCGACTTAAAACGGTCATTAAACAAGAAGCTCTCATGAACACTTGAAAACATGTTGTAACTAAATTGCAATTAAACACTTTCAAATCTCTACTAATTGGCAAATATTTGACAAGTTTTCTGTGTCCATTGTATTTTGATCAAACACTCATAATATTTTGACACTAGTAACAAATCCGTGAGCAAATACGAAAACTTCTCAAAGTGCCGAAAATTTTTTTTTTCTTTTATTAAATTGTATCAGATGCAATCTGTAGACACATTAATGTGATAAAATTACTGTAATATGATTTTAGTACATCTTAACTATAAGAATCAGAATGTGATTTTAAAGGCGCACAATATAGGTTCATGCCAATTTTAATTTTTTTTAATTTTAATGCATTATCCTGTTTAACTCATTTTACTTTAATGATCAAAACAAAAAAAATGCACACGCTTTAGGTACAGATAAAAAAACGTAAGAGATATTTTGGCGATTTTTAGACTGGAGAATTTGTGGCCACGTAGTTTTTAATCAATTTTTTTTCTATAATGGCCGATATTGTTTTTATCTATACCAAAATTATACGCTTTTTGTTTTGATCATTAAAGTCAAATAAATTAAACATGATAATTAACATTAGAATTAAAAAAAAAATGTTTGCAATCAACCTACCGGTATAATGTGTGCCTTTAAGAGTTGTTGGGTTAAAAAAGATATTTTTGAAGTACAAAAAATTCAAGCTGATACAAGCCTGTATACAGATATTATATCACTCAATCTTTTTAAATAAATAACCACAAGAATTAAAATACCAGAGAAGAAGACCAAAGTGGCTTTGTTTTATCATTAATATACTTAATTTTCAACCAAAATAATCTATAATGTTTACAAAGGTGTTAGACACGTCTAATTATTTATTAACCATACTTCAACATTATGAACATCTATGTACACAGATATTGGAATCCAATAGATGTGGTGATGTGATTTTTGTCGTCATTATTTGTATAACAAAGACAATTTTGAACATCAGGTACAATATCTTGTCAAGCAATTCATGTACTTAAATTGTCGACAATTTAAAAGCTATTAAGATTTTCAATATAAAATTTAAAAATAATTGCATTATTTTTACAATCATTAAACATGCTTATACCACAATAAAAGCTAAAATAACTTCATTATTACATTGTTATTCGCATCAATAATTATTTTTTTATAAAAAAAACATGTGAATGACACATCGAATATTGATCGTTTTTATAAGAGCTGTTTAAATTTTACTGCACTTTTATTAAAGCGTTGAATCATATGAGTTTAGAATAAATGTTTCAGCACGTTATAATTTTAACCTTTCATTGATACGATTTACATGAACTTAATATTGTAACGTGCAAGTCAACAAGGCTAACAGATCCCTACAGAGAAAAGCATGCTCGACCCCAAAGGGCTCCACTAGTATTTGTATACAGTAAATTCTCAATCCACACGGAGCTGGGGTTTTGCTAACTTGCATATTACCAAACAAGTAAACATACATACTATGAATGTACTTCCGTCTTCAAAAGAATGTTATACTATGAACGCACTTGCGCCGCCTACAGCGGACCGTTACATTATTATGAACGCACATCCGACACCTACAGCGGACCGTTACAATATTATCTCCCTTAGAAAATCTTTTCAGTCTTAGGCCCAGTCTATTGGTAAGATACCAGGGCGCTTAGAATAAGCTGACTTATTTAGTTTTGGATTTATTTCATTAAGGGAAAGATATTTCGAGAAAATATATTTTTCTTCCATTTTTTTTTTACTTGCTCCAACTCTTATAAGGCTGTCTAATAAAATAAATAGATTTGGAGAGGTGAAAGTGAAAAAGTACCTAGCGAAAAGAAATAAAGAAGGATCTTTTAACCTTTCCTACTCATATTACTGATTCTGCACTACTGTAGTACCCTTTAGTGGTCGACATATTTCTTTTGTCCAATGAGAAGCCAGTATACCTCAACTTTTCGAATAAATGTTTGCAGTAAATCAGCAGTCAGCGGTAATTGATTGTAATCAGATGAAGCGGTAAATATAAGGGTTACACTTTCCACAGTATTATGTGTAGACAACCAAAAAAGTAAAAGTTGTAAGTTTGTACTTACACCAAATAAATTTTCATGCCACTGTATCGCATCAAACCATTTTTTGATACATACAACAACTTTTGACCATTACTTCATGGCATTTCCCATGTTTCTTAGTTTGTGAAAATGCCTTCAGAAAGCTGAGTTTATTTATTAAAAAAAAAAAATTGCAAAATTTACTGACCTTTTAACGTAATGACCGATTCTTCCAGCTCCAAAGATTTGTCATCCTGTGTCGTTTTTGCTTCATGCAGATTCTTCTCCATTTCTCTAATGCGTAAATCTTGTGACTCTGCCTTGCTTTTTTCCCGCTCAATTTGCGATCTCAGGTCTGCGTTTTCTGCTTGCGACTTTGATATCTGCGCGCGGCAATCGTTCAACACATCGTTGGTCTTAGCCATCTTATTTTTAATATCAGAGTTAGCGTTTTTAAGCTTGGCTTGTACTATATTCAACTCAACAAGGGCTGATGCTAACGCTTGCTTCAGTTCTAAATTATCTTCATCAGTACATGCCTCTCTGGAGATCAATTTCTTCCATTCTTCATATTTGGCAGTGTCGGCATAATACTCTTCATCTGTTTGACCATAGCCCCAAATTTCATCGTTTACTTTCCTTATGGGGCTGCTGTATCCGAGATTCACAGGTCTCGCTCCACTTGCGGGTGAAAATGTTAAATTACCATCAATATCATCATTTATGGAGGTAGACAAATCTTGTAAACTTAATACTCTTGCTGATGGTGATAAAGCTCTACTTCTCTCCCTTGCATTGAAATCCGGTGTTCTAGACCTAAACATGCTTACAGGGGATCTAGTGGGTGACCTTGAAGATGTTCTTGGTGGACTATCAAATCTTGGTGACCTTGACCTCATTTCTCCAATAAGGTCAGTTGATCTTGGCCTCCTTACAGGAGAGTAGCCTTCTCCATATTCACTCATGCGTGCCCGAGCCCGAGAACTGATTTGAGCTGGGCTCCTGTCTCTCTCTCGATCTGGAAGCCCACTGGAAACCCTGGGCCCAACACTAAATGGACTCTGAGCCCGTTCTTTTCGATCACTTTTCTGCTCAAGGACAGCCATTTTTAACTTCATATTTTCAATTTCGTTGGTTAAAAACTTAATCAATCTCTTATCAGCATCTTGTTCACCATCCATATCTAAACCATTCTGAAATGGTGACCTTGGCCTTTTATCTGGGCTGTGTGACCCTTCTCGTACCCTCTCCCTATCTGTGTTGTATCTTCTTACATGATCTGTAGGTGATCTCAATCTATTTCTAAGAATTCCATGCGGAGATGATCTTTCCCTATCCTCATCAACGACCTTTGGTGAAGTTTCCTCATGTTCAATATTCTGATTGGCCATAACGTCAAGAATTCCTCTTGGCGGGCTTCTACCTGCACTTCTTCTAGAAGGAGGCGATTCTTTCCTCATTGTTCGACCCCTTGATTCTTCCTTATGCGAAACAGCATCTTCATCAAACAATTCTTTAGACTGAGCTTTCACAGCAGCCAGCTGAGCTTCGAGTTGCTCTATATTCTTATCCACAACTTTCCTAAATTCCGGATCATCGGACGGACCACTCTGAATCAACTGATCGTTTACACTTGCTTCAGTCCTTGCATGTCTGAGAGCTTCTAACAGTAACTCCATATCATGTTTCTTTCCTGGCATCACGAAAACAGGTACACCATCACCGTTAATTTGAGAAAAGATAGGTACATTAGGTTTTGGCCTAACTAAATCCTCCTCATCAGATTTAACTGGCTCTGTATCAAAGGTATGCCTCGGTCTTATTCCAGATTCAGATATATCCCCACCCTCACTTGCGCTACCAGTCATGACTGGTTCATCTCTTTCTCTTTCCCTTAGTTTTTCTTGCTCCCCTTTTTCTCTTTTTTTTCTTTCTCTTTCCTGTTCCTGTCTAGCACGAGCTTCAGCCATAATACTATTTGGACTTCTAGGTCTTTGCACTTTTATAGTAATTTTCCTACTAGAAACACTTTGTTCTTTGTTCATTTCACCTTCTAATCTACTTGGGCTTCCATTCAACCTTTGAGGTTCATCGTCTTTTACTCGTACAGGAATTCTACTACCATGTGAACTAGGACTATCCGGGTTTTGCATCCCTTCAGGACGAGGTCTAAAAGCCTCTTCAACTTGTTTACTAATTGTCTCTTTAATTAAATAGTCCGCCTCTAGAGAAACTTCGGGAGTATGTGGCTCATGAATTCTATCATGAAACGAGGAAATTGGTGAACCCGAGGATTGGGACATCCAATCAGAAGTCTCTGGATCCGTTTCGGGCGAGCGCTTTCTTGGTGGGGAATGCGTAGGTGATGAGTTTGATGAACCAGTCTTGGGTGATGATTGGACTGGTTCAAGCACAGGCAACGAGTCGTCTGGACTTCTTGTTCTCTCTTCACTAACTTGGGAAAGTATGATGGCAGGAACGTCTTTAGGTTTTGAATCAACAGACTCGTCAAGTTGAGACTTCTCTGACGACTGAAAAGATATTTTGATAATGAATTATGTTGTCAATGTTCAGTTAATTACAAAAGGAATTTTGTTCAACTTTTAAAAGGATGAAAATAATTTGCTTGGAAATGATGTCTTTCATTACCAAAACTTTAGTGTATGAAATATCTAGTCAGTTTTCAACAATCATTACTGTTTGATGCACGAAACATAAGCATTAATTACTGATGAAAATAGATAAGAACAGATATATTTGAAAGCTAGCTCTGTATGATTTTTTATTCAAAAGCTGTCAAAGATGAAAATTACATCACCCCTTGGTCTGATGTACGTACATGAAACGATATATCACTTGGCGATTTCAAACAGTCAACAGTATCTCCAATCTGAAAAAAAATATAAGGATAATACTCAAACAAACAGATAATTATAACATCAAACAGCTTCTTGTTTCATAACATATTTTTTCTCCTATTGGCATTATGATAGATTTAGTCTGACTTTGCCAAGAGTTAACCTCTTATAGAAGGTGATATCAAAGGTTACAGGTTTTAGATTAGATATTGACATATATATAACCTTCAATATTAAATGATTGAGAAAAATTGGCAAAAAACAAAGCTCATGCTCGTTCATTTAAATTTTGATTTAAAAGTCTTAAATTGTAATCCCCACCATCGTAGGGATGCAAGATTTTTTTTACATTTGATTCTTTTCGACAAAAAGGGGAATAATTCACTCGAAATAAATGATAAAACAATTATTTTACACTTTATCCTATACATCCAACACTGCAATCATTTCATGGTTAAAATATCTTGTGACTTAATGGCCAATCGCACTGAGATTTATTTTTCTTCTATATAAAAAAACAAGAAGTGTATACATAGTTTTCATTATTATACATTACATATAATAAAAATGCCAGGGCAATATTTTTCGTCTATCACCATGCACTATCACCCTCTGCCGCACTGTTACCTTCTGACGTCATGAAAGTTTTTGTGTGGTATAATAAAATAGATATTGACTGCCTTGAGGGTGGCAGTGTATTTTGTCAACCTTCGGACGACATTATTTACCTCAGTTTTACAGTATGCACCGGCAGTCAATAGTTATATACTGTTAAATGCACAAATTCTATGATCCTAACTGTGGCACATTCTATGAGGCCCAAATGAAATGTCTTGGTTGGTTAAACCTATTTCAAAATCAAACTATTCATTTTTTACGTTTGTCCATTGACCGTTAAATAGATCTGGACAAAACAACTCCAAGGGCCTCTTATATAAAAGGAATTATTAACAATTACAATCTGACCTGCCTTCGGTCAAGGTTTTGCCCTTTATATGTTTGTGATAATGGTTCCCTGCTTACAGTGTATAATTATGCTGCAATGCAACAGGTATACAATACAAAACAGTTCGCTAACGTAAGCAACTGTTAGCCTAAGTTGAACTCGGGGAAGCTGACGCCAAAGCAAACGCTGTTGATTGTCTTAGTTTTGTTATATTATAATACCTTTAGCCTGAGAAGGGAGATGTATATCATCAATGTGTGCTCATCAACTGTTCCTTCTGTAATGTCTGCCGGGCTGAAAAAAAAATTTCATTTATAATTTGAAATGACATTCATATTAAATATAAGTGTATTCATACTACTGAATTTATATTAACGAGAGCACCACAAATGGTTGCCAACATTTTTCTTTTTTCTATTTTAATCAAGATATAGCAGTTTTTAAATTATGGCAATCATTGTTTTATGCCTGAACAACAATAATATAGGGGATAATTGTTTGTTTCAGTGTCTATATAACAATATAGATCGTAATATATTTCACTTAGTGAGCAGCATAGCTTAAAATTTAACAAGTGACGCAGCCATGAGTGAAATATTTACTTTTTGTGTTCACAAGGTGAAAATTGTGATCTTACACTGAAACAAACTTTTTTTCTTATTATTATATGCCTTAAAAGGATATAAGATGACACTTAATTGTTGTTTATCAGAAAAACATGCCAAATTGTATGGCAACGTAAGTTATTTAGTGAAAGACATTGTTGAATCTGTGTCCCAGTCCTGTGTGAGCTGACGTCTGATTTGATATTAAGACTAACATTTCAAAGCAGTGGCAAATATCAAAATGTTATTTCAATGTTTGGAACAGTGAAATATCAATTTTATTTCACGGATAAATCTCTATGAACCACCGGAAGGAAATAATAAAATGATGGCAATGATGAAACCAAGGGATAAAAATATGAGCTTTTATTCCAGTGGGTTGAAATAAATCATTGTTCTTTTCCAGGGACTTTTTGTTTCTTTTTCCCGTTAATCTTTGTCTTTTATACCTCACCTCATATAATACAAAAAGAATGATGGGGACAAGCCAGGTAGTTGAAAATTTGAAAATAAGCCTCTGTTTAAAAGCAAAAAGGCAAGAGCAAAAGGGACAATAAACTAGAGACACAAACATATAAACATATCAGCCTTTTTTCTACATTTGTTCTTCTGACAAACAGAGAAAGTTTAAGATCAGTTTGCTCCAAGATTTAAAAGGAACCCAGGCCTTGGAAAACATCAATATGCTCAGTGTTGGTCACTTATAAAGTAAATTTATGAACTTCACTTATAAGCTTGGAGAGACATTATCAGTAACGCTAAGTAAACATGATGAGGACGTACAGGAATAAGTAAATAAACTTACAGAGTTCCTTTAAAACTAAAAGCAAACTTAGTTTGAGTGATTGCTTAATCAAGTTTAGGCCTGTGTATATAACATGCTAATGATATTCCCTTTGATAGTGTATATTCATTAAGCATACAGCTTAGTTTTAAAATTTCCAACATAGTAATGCCAGCACTTTGGTATTTGTTCGTTAAAGTGATACCCGTATTTAAAATCAATACATACACATGTATAACATAACAAACATATATTTTGAGTGATAAACCTTTGACTACTTATAACTGGTACTCAATAATTCATGAAAAATATTCATAACTGATAACAAGATCGTAACTGTATTTAAAAGCTGAAAATGCACAAATATTAAATGACTGGTGGGTTCTAAAAGTTTTACAGTGATCAAATATCATCTCATAAGGTAAAGATACCATGTTTTCTGCGCCTGTTTCTCAAATTAAACATGGTATCCGTCATAAGAACCATTGTTTTTGATATTTACTCATTCTTTTCGGTAAATTAGAACAATAATATTAATTGTGGTACAATTTAATTGGGAGTAAGAGTGCATCTTTAAATCGTTCATTGGTTAACGTCCATTATCTGTATTTATTAGTGTTTATGCTAATGACTCTGCCACTGGGATCGCCTGATGGATTCCGATTGAATCATATATAGAATGCTTAATGCAAAAACGACTCTGCCAAAGTTTCTTTGGTCATTAATTGTTTTTATAACAGCAATTCATGCATGCACGCTGGCTATTTTGAACAGTCCCATCTTGACTAAGAAATTTTATTCTTTGAACTATTATTTTTTTAATATATGTGAAATATCTTCTAGGTTGAAACCATCCCCATGCCAGTTTGCAACTATGAGTGTTTTTCAACAGTGCAGTATACTATTATTGAAAATCTCTCCTAGATACTATTTTGCTCCTATTACGTTCTTCAAACATAGGAGCAATTTTGCACCTAGGAGAAATTTTAAACAGTGCAGTATGAAAGATTTATTTTCATAAACTGTCGCTAGAATGTTTCAAGAACTTACTTTATGAGGGTCTGTTTTATTCCATACTTCGCTTCTATGGCACCAAGTTGAGTCCTCAAGTTCTGTTCCCTTTCCTGAAATTAAAGATACATATATATCTATCATAGAATTTGATATATAAAATCAAGAAAATCTATAATTATATATACTTAATGTGGATGTGTTTTTTGACAAAGATGTGTAACTACAAATGTTAAGTCAGGTTACAAATATATCTGGTAAATTTGAGAAAACATGGTATAAAATGTATGTTCATTTATACTTTCAGTAATTTCTTCAAGCATAATTGTGTGGCTAGAAACCAGACATCTTAGTCAGATGTCCATTTTGAGAGGCCATAAAAAGTTCCCCTGATGGGGATCAAACCCACAACCACTAGTATGGATGGCGCTGAGATTAAAATCTGATTGCAACGGACATCCCCATTTTGGCAGCCTATATAATTATATGGTTGAACTCAGTTAATTTTAGCCCTTTAGTATAAAAAAGTATCAAAACTTTACATTGAGCCAAAAGCTTGACAAGGAAACTGTTAACTTACAAGGTTATCATTCAATGGGCAGTCAGAATTTCGTGCCAAAAGCTTTAAAAACCAATCTCCAGTACACAGGCTGAAAAAAAGATGTTATTCCATGTATATTTTCCCATTTTGAACATCACTTCCTGAACAGTAGTCTATTCCATGGATAAGCAATTTAATTTTTCATAAAATTACAAAACTTTTTCAAGTAGCCTTAAATTAATTTGTATCATATTCGTATCATAGTCTTCATGACGGTCGCTACATGAAATTACTTGCCAGATAGTCGTTCAAGTTTAAGCCACTTAAATTTTCATAAAATACGGAAACATAACTCTTTCAAGTAACGTTATATAAGTTTATTCATAGTCTTCATTATGGTCACTAAATAAGAAATTATATGCAGATTTTTGTGTTTCGTATTATTCAAAATTTTATTCATCAGCACACTTCTGCATTGCTAAAAGATAGTATCAGATACTATCGTTTTAAGCCGTGATCAAAGTCCTGCCAAAATGTTAATTCAAGAGTAAAATCACTGAATAACTATTTAAACTGCTATCAATTATTAGTATTATATATAACGCAACATTCAAAAAGCATTATTCATTTATTAGTTTAATGTTTAAGCAAAACTGCAGCTTACATTTATGTTTAACTCAAATTGTATATCTTTCTCCTAAGAATAAACATTATAACTCTTTTTTTTTATTGCTACTCATTAATGTATCCATATTTTTTCAATATTCCAATCTATGTCAATAACAAAAAACATTCAGATGAGACATGATTTATACAAAGAAAGATATTATAAAAAGTTGTAACCTAACACAGACTCTACCTTATCTTAAGTCTTGTAAATATCTTAATGCCATAAAATCCAGATAAAAAACAAAGACACCATGTTAATATTTCACTCATTCAATCAACTGCTATTTAGGCTACAATCATTTCCATTATTTCAGAAGGTTATGACACGTCAAAAGCATCGAAATCATTTAGACAAATCTATGATTTTCTCTGTTACCTTATTTGTTAATCATTTTATCTGAAACCATAAGGTGTAAAATCAGACATAAATTCATCAATTGTAAATTAAAACACAGATATATCCCATTGTTTTTAGAAAAATGATGATCCATATCAAATTTTAATCTACTCCATTCCGTTGTGGCGATCCGATTTTGATATCCATTTCTGAATTAGATAGGTTTCCAATATATAAAATCAAAGACAATGAACGTACGAGTGTATCCTTAATAAGTATAATTGCTACAACTTCGATCTATTTGAACACCGCAGACATGAAGAATGTATGATCATTGCGGTAATCAACGAAACAGCTATACAGCTCCATATTGAAATAAATCTCTAGATATCCGCGTTTCAAAGCTTTTCACTTGCAATGCATTGAAATGTCAAGATTTCCTTGACGTAAATGAAAGGGTGAACTGCTATCAGACAAATATGGAACATTTTGTTTTATTTCGTTATCTATTCCACTGAGACTTAATTGAATAAATCAATAACCAAAATTGATAGAAATAGAAATAAATTAGTATTTGTAAGAAATTTACAAAATCTAAATTACCTTAATAAAATAACCTTAACGATAATTTTCGGAGAAATCTCATAAAGATATTATAATAAATTCAAAGCATTTTTCGGCAACAAAACCTGACTAAAAATACCTTCACATCGAGAATGATTTCTTATCCTTTTCCTTGTGAATTAAAGAATTTCCGGTAACAAAAAAGGAATATAAATTGCACATTAAAAACAGGCAGTTTTTTAACTTGTCCATTTAAATTAAAGAATTCCTGGTCACAAAAATGGAATATAAATTGCAACGTTAAAATAACCCTATTGATTTCAGTTTAAGCTTAATGGATGCAAGACATTTTAACTTGACAGAAGGAAACATAACAACAACATTAAATATTTGAAGAAAATCTTCACTTAAGGCGTCATTCTTTACTCCTTTATAAACATACATAACAAATCTGAAATCCTGTGTACTTTAACAGATCATTTCAGCTAAATGCAATTATAACCCAGTAAACATTTACTTATACTCAAGTGTTTGCAGTATTTATAAACTTACAAAGGACGGACATAAGTATTTCTTTTTTTAAACTTATGGGGAACAAATATAACTAAACCTCTAAACGTGATAATGAGCTTAATACTATGCCCTGATTCAAAATTTTAAAATTATTAAATCATTAATACACATTTTCATATATTCACTATAAAACTGAGTAAAATATGTTAGATGTAAAGTACTAAATGAAAACATCTAAAAAGTTGAATTAAGAAAAGGCCTTAAAATGGAACGGTTATATTTGACCAAAAATTATTGACTTTTGTACCAAAAGCAATGCAATACATGCTTGAGATTGTTGCGCAAGAATATCTAATCCATTGATTACATTCTACATGTATATACATCTGAACAATACATATACAGACAACTTAACAAATCACATCATTGAAAGAAAGGGAAACAATCTATTATCAGCCAAACAGGTTACATTAAAACTAAATTTGTCACTTGTCTTGTAAACGATCAAGGAAGTCAATGATTAATCTACTACTAAACACATAAGTGACAATAAATTATGTATGTATATAAATACCAAGATCCAAATAATTAATTGAAGAATTACATAATACAACAAAGACACAACTTCTGAATTCTATGTAAAACAGTGCATTACAAAACAAAATATTATTTCAATGTTTTCGGCGTACATAAACTTATGTATATTTGGCAGTTGATGTTTCAAAGGTTAATTGCTATAACAAAAGAGACAAACTATACTAACCACAAGAAGAATTAGTGGGAGATAACCTACTTTAATCTTTGCTAGTTTTTACATTTCATGACAAACGATCGTATTTGCAATGCACATGTTTTGTCCCAGTACTCTGCTAATTTCTATAGACTTAAACAAAAGATGATTCCTTTGCTATCATTAATGAAAAATCAATCATATTTAAATATGGACAACTGTTCAATGAAATATGTACGGCCTACTATTGATTTGAAGTTTAAAATTTCAAAGAACAAAAAAATAATGTAAAACATAAGAAAACAGAAGTATTGAGATGTTTGAATATCGAATACCTGCAACTATTATTAAGGCTCATCAAATATGACAGACATGCCTAAAGAATATGAAGATTAAGTTCTAAAAGCGAGATATTTTAAAGGGTTTGCCATCTTAAGTACAAGAGTTCAAGAAAAAAATATGACATTTTTATTTCTTATAATGTTTTACCATCTTTGCTTGTAATGAGCTCAATGATATGTTCTTACTTATAACTGAGAGTGCTTTGTGGATCGAACTCTTCATTGAGTTCCCTCTGACACCAATCGAGGAGTAACTTCTTGCCGATACCCACACTACGCTGATACGGACTGCTGCCTGAAATTAATAATTGATATTGTGATTTGCCAAGTACAATCTTTTTGTTGAGATTCTGTTCAGTGAATTGAAATATGCTCAAGTCATTGTTTCCTACACAACAAATAGCACAAGTTTCCACAATAATTTTAAGGCCATAAGAAGACCAAGGCACTGAAGCTGGTCACCAAATTTGGTACCTCTAGGGATGTAAGCTGACACTTAATGGCCAGCCTTCCAGCTACCTAATACCATTACAACAGTTTTACTGGTCCCTACAATCATGAAATAATTCAAACTCAAACTCCTTCTCAAAGTTTGTTGGTGCAACAAGTTCATTAAATACAACACCAATTATGAAAACAACAGTTTCTAAGGGATAAAAAGCTCTAGCTCTCCTAAACTTCTACTCAGGACAGAATCTCGCTGTTTTTGAATACCTACGAATATTTTAGTTTAAACGTTATGTGTTTTAGAACAATTGTGAATGAAGTTATGTAAACTTGTCACTCTCATTAACACAATATTGCGCTAGAGTGTGGTCTTGTAAGCTGGGGGGAACCCATAGAAAACCCACTTTTCCGGCTTGGTGACTACCAACCAAACTCACATGTGCCCATACTAGGAATCAAACCAGGGTCTCCTCGGTGACAAGCAAGTGCGCTAACCACTGCCCTAACTGGAGCAATGCATACTATTTAACACACAGATGACTGAATCTGGCAAATTTCTAAATGTGCTGGACATGACCTATTTGTCAGCCGTGTTTGAGATTTTTAGACAAAAAAAAATTTAGTAATACAGGACTCTCATACTCTGAGCTTAATTTCTTGAGTTTGAGATCAATACTGAGAATTCTTGTGGCCACTGAAGTTGTCAGTTCACTTTTTGAGAATTGGTTAAAAATATGACTTAAATTATTTTGTAATACACAGCCAGCTCCCCTCTCTCTGCTAGCTTACAGGTTAAATTTGTTTTTTCCCCTTTTTAGCCCACAGGCTCCTTATTTTTATTTATTGTTCCCCCCTTTTTTTATATAGAATAATATTTGAAAGAGGTTTAAAAGACTTTGCAAACTGTATCATTTAAGTTTATGAACATCAACTATGATATAATATTTGCACCGGTGTCCAGAAGTTCCAACTGTTGCCAAGGAAAAATGTGTTCAAAATGTCTAAAAAAAATACCTGAATAATCCAAGTCCATAGTTAATAATCTTACCCCAGTTATTATCTGAATATTTCTGACAGTAGTACAATAGTGAAGACTTTATTTAACATCCTCTCCTTTTACATAATAAATATTTGCAATATCTTCAGTTTAATTTTAGATATACAGATTTACCTTTGTCTCGATAATGATATCCGTACCACAAAGATTTTCCTTAAAACAGATTTTAATGATATGTCAACATATTTTTGAGTGCTCCATTAATTATTCCATTGAATCTTCAAGTGATGAATAATGTTCATGTGTTGACTGCTACATCCTGTTTTAAATACTTGAGAAACAAACACAGGCACTATAATCAAATTCCACTTCAATTTCTTTTAAATGACAGTCATTGTTGTCATCTCATTTCTAATTTCATAAGCGCAGCAATTATAGACAAATTTTCTCCTTTCAATTTTGAAGGCACGAAATTCATTACAATCTTGTTTGAAAACTGAAAGTCAATTTGCATTTGAAATTACATAAAACCCAGCGGTTTCTTTTCATGTCTTTTTTAAATTAACCAAAAAGAGACAGCTGTACAAGGCATGATGCCAATATAGCTTAACTTGACGTAAAAGATAGATGTGAGTTCAATCAAATATTGATTAAATTTTACGATCATTTACAGTGATCCACTGTACCAGTATCAAAGTTCATTCGAAAAGCATATTAATCAAAATGCTCGGGTAAGCCCTCATACATTAGCATGACTGCGACTAAATCTATTGTTAGTCTGAACAGCGTAAAGATTCGTATTGTCTTCAATAATTAATTACGACTGTACATGTCTCTTAGCTATAATACAATGGGCGTTGAAGCTTTGTATAGAGAAATAAAATTAATTTTCATATTGACAGTTGTGTCTACTGAAACGCTGGCAAATATTGCAACTGCATTGATCATCGATAATAAGACTTTTATACATGCAAAAAAGCTGAGAATGCAAAATTGATTTTTAATACAGAAAATGCAGTTATTTGGTGCAAACAAATAATGTAACATAACCACCAGACTTTCTGTGGTATTTAAAAAAAAGATTGATAAATAAAAGGAAGAACCAATCAACCACCTCGTTTTGAAATTTTCGCAGTCATTACTTATGCCGTTTATGCCATATCAGTCCAGAGTAAAGTCATAATACCTTCTTTCAGAGATCAAAATTTTCCAGCATTTTAATCAATGCAATCCTGGCAGCTCTTACATTATTAAGCACACTGGGGTTTTGATGG
Organism: Mya arenaria; assembly: GCF_026914265.1. Classification (NCBI taxonomy): domain Eukaryota; kingdom Metazoa; phylum Mollusca; class Bivalvia; order Myida; family Myidae; genus Mya; species Mya arenaria. The sequence continues at coordinate 32,174,473 of NC_069123.1, read as the reverse complement.
ATTACTCTGCATTTCTTGCAAATGGATTACAACATGTTTTTGATTTAGCGGTCAATGCTGCCATTTTCTAGCAAATGGATTACAACACATTTATGATCTGTGGGTCATTGCTGCCATTTTCTTACCAATGGATTACAACACATTTATGATCTGTGGGTCATTGCTGCCATTTTCTTACCAATGGATTACAACTCATTTTTGATCCTTCAGTCAATGCTGTCATTTTCTTACAAATGGATTACAAAACATTTTGGATCTGTCGGTCAATGCTGCCATTTTCTTACCATGGATTAGACTTCATTTTGGATGAGTAGGTCAATCAGCTGTAATTTTCTTACAAATGAAATTGATATCATTTTTTTTTCTGATCTGCCAATCATTGCTACCATTTTCTAACTCATGGACTACACAGCAATTTGTCAATCAGTCAGTCAATGCTACCATTTTCTAACTCATGGACTACACAGCAATTTGTCAATCAGTCAGTCAATGCTACCATTTTCTAACCCATGGATTACACAGCAATTTGTCAATCAGTCAGTTGATACTACCATTTTCTAACCCATGGATTACACAGCAATTTGTCAATCAGTCAGTCAATGCTACCATTTTCTAACCCATGGATTACACCACAATTTTTGTTCAGTCAGTCAAAACTACCATTTTCTAACCCATGGATTACACCACATTTTTTGTTCAGTCAGTCAATGCTACCATTTTTCTAACCAATGGATTACACCCCAATTTTTGTTCAGTCAGTCAATGCTACCATTTTTCTAACCCATGTATTACACCACAATTTTTGTTCAGTCAGTCAATGCTACCATTTTTCTAACCCATGGATTACACCACAATTTTTGTTCAGTCAGTCAATGCTACCATTTTTCTAACCCATGGATTACACAGCAATTTTTGTTTAGTCAGTCAATGCTACCATTTTTATAACCCATGGATTACACCAGAATTTTTGTTCAGTCAGTCAATGCTACCATTTTTCTAACCCATGGATTACACAGCAATTTTTGTTCAGTCAGTCAATGCTACCATTTTTATAACCCATGGATTACACCACAATTTTTGTTCAGTCAGTCAATGCTACCATTTTTCTAACCCATGGATTACACCACAATTTTTGTTCAGTCAGTCAATGCTACCATTTTTATAACCCATGGATTACACCACAATTTTTGTTCAGTCAGTCAATGTTACCATTTTTCTAACCCATGGATTACACCACAGTTTGTGTTCAGTCAGTCAATGCTACCATTTTTCTAACCCATGGATTACACCCCAATTTTTGTTTAGTTAGTCAATGCTACCATTTCTCTAACCCTTGTATTACACCACAAATTTTGTTCAGTCAGTCAATGCTACCATTTTTCTAACCCATGGATTACACCACAATTTTTGTTCAGTCAGTCAATGCTACCATTTTTCTAACCCATGGATTACACCGCATTTTTTTATCAGTCAGTCAATGCTACCATTTTTCTAACCCATGGACTACACCGCATTTTTTTATCAGTCAGTCAATGCTTCCATTTTCTTACCAATGGATTGCACTGTGGACCAGTTGTTAAATACTAAATGGCCTGTCTTACACCTTATGAAAATTCACTATTGGCTGTAGCAATACCAATGTAGCACCAGCATTGTGATATCGTTGTCCTACCGATGTAAGAGCTAACGTGATACCAATTACCACTTTTCTGTCTCTTAAGTGTTTTACCGAGGTGCTGCAGTTGTAGTTCCATTGCTCGCTTCGGCCAAGCATGTTCAAAAATTCATACCATCGCCGGCTTTTGCAGATTTGTTTGCTGATGTTCTCACAATGTCCTGATGATGTACTATTCTTAACAGTGTGATACTGATGCATTACCATTCTAGTACCAATCCCTAAATATCACCAAATTTGTGCTCTGTTATATCTTTGATGAACCAAATCGGCTAGGCATGAAAGGCCCATAACAGATTCCTAACCAATCATTGGCTTTGCAGTTTGGAATCGCCTTACAGGTTTTATTACCGATGGTTTCATACCACTGCAATTTGGATAAATTTTGATAACCTATAATTGAGAAACTTCGGAGTTCATAATAGAATGGTAGTTTTTAACATGTTCTTACCTATTGAATGCACCGAATAGTTGAGTATGATAAGCCACAGCACGTCTAAAATCGATTTAATGTCACCATCCAAAATATCTGAAGAAAAACAGAGTAATTTAATAGGGGTTATATTTAGATGTTGAAAACATATATAAAATAATGTGTAGTATTAAAGCACAAAATTGTTTTGCATACATAAATTATTCTTAAGTATAGCTGTTTGTTTGACCATAATACTAAATCCTTATCTAATGGACATTAAATCAAATTTACATCTTAACTGATACATATACTTGTAGAACAAAAACTATTAATATTTATATTAGGAAGAGGGATGACAAGATATATACAGTTCACACAAAACTCAAGTTACTATTAAAACATTATCTTGTCCGTCCACTCAAATATAAATCATAAATATTTTAAGAAAAATAATTATTTATGAGCTATCCCCGAAAACCCGTGAGGATTTGTCAATATCGTCCAAACATGGCTATCCACGAGATCCACATTACAAGCCCATGTTTATCATACCATTCCATCAACAAAGTTGAGAAGTGGACGTTATCCCGTTATTATATTTGCCCACGGCTTGTCCGAAGAACTCCAACCCCGCCAAAGGATCAGTTTCAACAGGGCTAGATCTTGAAATTGATCCCTTTTAATGTATCTAAAGTGACTTTGATAACTTGTATAAGTCTATAAAGAAAACAAAATTGAAGTGTAATATTTCCAAAGCCTTTGTCAAGAGTATATTTTGATTTAATGAATTTATCATTTTAATAAAAATAGTGACCCTTTACCCTTTCAGCAAAACTGGAAATGTAATAAGAAATTGTAATCTATTGTTATCAGAAAAACTATAAGAGACAAAATAAAGTTGTTTTAACAATACTGCCAAGCAAAAAAGTTTTATCACTTAATGCGGGGTATGGCATTCCAAATTCATCATTGTCGAAATCAATTTACATTTAATTTTGTTTATCAGATAAGCTTCTCTCCATAAGTTCATGAGAGCCAATAAAACGGAATATAAATGAGGAACACTTTTAAAAAGACTCTGAATCAATAAAGGTAAAGAATGTGAACCCATTCAGTCAATATGAGAAATTATAGACTCATGAAATTATCTCCCTTGGAAAGTTTAAAATTTGTTAACAAGAGTTATCTTTCTTCTCAATCTCCATATCAAAAGTAAGGGAGGCTAAAAGAAAAGCTGGCTTTGCAATATTGTGAAGGGTTGTCTTTCTTATTAATAAAAGTATACTCTTTTTTTTTCAAAAAATTGGATATGGCTATCCATTTTCTTAGAAAAATGGATTTTAATGGCTCAATATATTCATGTATTATATAAAGTAACATAAAATGACCAATATGGCTGTTATAAGTGTTCAGTTAACTTAATGCAGATGGTATATCTACATTGTGCACAATAAAAATAAATGCAAAATTCATAAAAACATTTATTAACATAAGAAAACCATATAAAATTAATCCAACTGACAAATGGTTTCTTGTCAAGAAAATTCAAACTGCAATAAAACAGAAGTGGTAAATAATAATAGAAACAATAATAGACGAAATCCATACTGGCACACTAGAAACAATCATGGCTTTCATTTGACCCGAGATCAATTTGAATTTTTTTTATTCAGGTATGGGGTTAATGTCCTGGGGTTAACACCCTCAGGTATCAAGCAATATTCGTACTACGTCGCTTGGTACCAAATTACTAATTGGATACTTCACGACATTTTGAACTTCACATTATAAACTTCTAAACAATTGTCATAATGATATTTGAATGGTTTCCAAAATAATGATGTTAAAACCTCAACAATCAGTAAAGATACTTTTTAAAATTCAGGATTTTTTTTTTAATTTATTCCTTTGAAAATCTCTAGGACAAATATGTGTTTTTCTGAATCCTCATTCTATTGTTAATATGTACAACATTTGTCTTCTTTAGTAATTTGTCTTCCATGCTATGCAGATGTAATAAAAATGTTCTACTCAGAAAAGAAAACCATGATCATTCATTCTGGAGTAAAAGAAATGTCCATTTTACCGATACAAATAAAGAAGGGGAAAGTAAGTACCAGTAGTGGCGTAGCTAGGCCAATCCTGAAATGCCGAACCAGCTATACAGTCTGTAGGCCTTTACCCTGAAGTTTTCACTAATTATGCCATCTAAGCAAAAAGAAATTTTGTTTTGGTGTCACAGTATTGTTTCCTACATGTATACAGATATTGAGTCATTAATTTTATGTTATGCATATACACATATCAGTTTCTCTAGCTACGCCTCTACAAGTGCGATTCTCCAAACATGTAGATAAAGTTTAGGAAAGGGAGATAATCCAGGAATGGTAATAAGATAGCATAAAGGGAGAGTAATAATGCTTCGTCAACGGTTTTTCTTGACTTACTTTGAAGCCATTTCTTCCAGTCTAAAATTATGATAAAGCTTAACTTAACCATGCCCATGCAGTAATACATATTTATAACAATATATTTAAACGAACAAAGTGAAAAATATATATATTTAAAACCTTTTACACAAATGGTTAGCCTTAAGCTTAATACTAAGGAAACTGTGGTTCAAACATGGAAATATGTTCACTTGGAATTTTCCTTTGAACTCAACTCTAACTCATACATGTGATAATTTTTTGGGTCGATTCCGGTACACTTGTCGTAATGTCAACGCACACTAGGGGGGTCCGGGGGCATGCCCCCCGGATTTTAGACTAACTCCTCAGTTTCCTGTAGGGATACATTTTAATGCATTGTTCTGGTGTTAAAATATACTTCACAAAATGCTGGTTGTCATTCTACCATTTAATTTGTTTATACTTAAATATTTTAGCTCGATTTTTTAGACAGCTGAAAGCTGTTACAGTTCACTTTCAAGTCCGCATCCTGGGCCGAAACCAGTACAAGGTCCTTTTTAAGAATTCATGCATCTGTAGTGGTGATCAATTCTTGAAAATTTTGGCTGAGAGGCAGACACCTGTACCACTAGTGCAGGTGTGAGAGGGGCCTAGTGGCCTAGTGGTCTAGGTGTTTGTCTATGGGGATTGGTGGGGCTTGAGCCTACAACCTCTAGGGTGAGAGATGGACACCTATACCACTAGACCACTCTCACCCCCTTCTTGCTAAATTGACACTTAAAAGAAACAAAATTAAAAATAATATCAATAATTATACAACCATCAAGGTGTTTTACATCTGATTTTTAAACCACAAAACGGTGGATATAAATTATTATGAAATCAATCAAGACTTCATTACAAAAAAAGCATATAAAGTATTTCAATCTTTAAGACATTTGTTTGGTTTAGAAAATGATATAACACTGTACACAATGCTGACAAGGAAAGCAAAGACAAACATTTTTCCTTTTTAAGGTCAGTCGAACAAAGAACGACTTTCTTAAATCAGCATAAATCAATCTTCGGATAGCAAAACCACAGACATTATCGCATTTGTACATTTAAGATTTTTCGCTGATTGGATAAGTTGAATTAACGTAGTGTAAAAGCTTAGCATTTTTTGAAAAGGGTTAAAACAATCCAAGTTCAGAAGTAATCTTGCGAAAACTTTGACAAATAATTGTTCTAATGTAAGACTGAAAAGTCTGTGAAACCTTATGCCTAAAAGATCAGATTACTTTCTTTTGTTTTAAACTGTGTGTTGTCTGCATTTTAAAGTTATGTTATTGCATTTTTCTGACTTAAGCTTTTCATATTTTTTTCACTAAATGTCCAATACATATTTTAAAAGATCAGATTGCTTTCTTTTGTTTTAAACTGTGTGTTGTCTGCATTTTAAAGTTATTTGCATTTTTCTGACTAAAGCTTTCCATATCCTTTTCACTAAATGTTCAAAACATATTTAAATAAACATAAAATTCAATTTTTCCGAAAAAAAAAATCCATTTTTTTCTTATACCCTAAGAACAAGGGAACGAGTTTGTGATTATTTTGATTTTGAAACTATCACCTGAATGAAAATCTAATACCAATTTGAAATATTATTATGTTTTATGAATACCAAATTTGTTTTATTTCTTTTATGATTTTAACTGAAAACATTCAAGCTCTATATTAATTTCATTGAAAAAGTTTTAATACATCGAAATGAATACCTGATAGATCAATAAAATGTGCTTTCTTGTTGTTTTTTTGGTTATTTCTGACTATAAAAGTAACTTTGGGACCATTCATTAAAGAATATATCATTCTATAAGCATTGAATAGCAAATGCATTTTTAAAAAGCTCAAGGCATGAACCTTTGGAAATATTCTTCAAACAAAATATTCTGTGTTAGTTTTATATACCATACTGTTTGAAGTTAGCTAATAGCTCCACAAAATCAATCGATTAGAAGGAGAATGTTTGATTAATTTCGAGGGTTTGTATTGATTTTTGCAAGCATTAATCAACAATAAATTGATTTTAGGTCACATTAAGGGTGAATGAATAAATTAGCATATCTGGCAAAAATTCAGAACTTCATAATAAAATTTTCATAAATATAAAATTTTCATATAGGATGATTGATATGTCATATGATTAATAAGTAATTCTCACAATAAATTATGACATCATAAATATTAAAGGGGCCAGACACCAGATGATACAATTGCAAGAACAAAGAAAATTGTCAAAAACTTACTTAAAATTGACATCGTTGTATACAACGCAGTGACCCTTACTGATGTAACACATCGCTTACGACACATGCATCTTTCGCAGTTTTTGTGCATTTTTCCAATTTGAAATTTACTAAGGGTTGTCTACAACACAAATCCCTGTCAGTTTAAAAATTGTCTGTATATTTATCTGTACTGATAAACTAAGATGTGATTTAAACTGGGTATCAACTATGCGCTATTTTAAAAGGGGAAACGAAGATCAGACAGCAACATGATTGTTGTGTTTATTATTTTTACCATGTAAACTGATGTATTATCAGTCTCCTACTAGCTCGCATAGACAATTCTAGGCTTGTTTGGAGGAAATACTGTATTTGCCGATTTTTGGACTATCTGGTGTCTTAGCCCCTTTAAAGGTATTTGATGTACAACAATGTGAAATTGTAATGCCTGGTGCCCTTATTAGTTTGATAGAATTTGTAAGGGTTTAAAGAAAATAGGCACCAGATGGTTCCAAACTCAGCAAATATGGTATTTCCTCAATACAAGCTTAGAATTATCAATAAGAAACTAGCATGAGACCGATAATACATCATTTTATATCATTAAAATCATATTTTGTTGCTGAGTTTAGCCATTTAAAATTTCTAGCCCCTTTTACATTTAACATTATTACAAATGGCTTAATGAAATGAATAGCTAATTTGCACAGATTTTTTTATCTAAGAAAAATGCTTTTATTTTAGGCAGATTACATGTATAAGCAATTCAAAGTGAATAGTGGTTTGCAAATAAGGAACTGTGTTAGAAGGGTACAATGTATTAGTTTATCAAAGCGTACATTAGAGGCATAAGCAACATGCATCACATAATTGAAAAATGAAATAAAAATTACAAAATATGATTACATTGGCAACGATAAATAAACATTTTAGCAGTCAGGTATACAATAAAAAATATATGTATAAAATTATGCATATTATTTCCAGGCAATTAACTTTATAAATACAAACTGGGCCAATTGTTCAGAACTTTGTTAAAGTTAACAACATTGTTAACCCCATCATTGTTTACTTTCAAATTATACTGCTTTGAAATTTAATCCATACACTAGTGATATGCAGTACTTTAACAAGATTTGAGACAAATATTTCAGCTGTACTTGGTTCATTTAAATCTTAGATTGAGCACATCATCAAATATTTTACATTTGAAAGTTAACAACTATATCGTTAACCACATTGTTAACATCAAAAAAGATATGAACAATTTCCCTGATATTAGGGGCAGTAACATTGAGATGTAAGAGAGTTACCTACCCTGAGGGGTAAAGTGAAACTTGATGCCATGACTTCTCATATGGTCTAGGGCTGTCCTTAGGTAATTCTGGGGCGTCGGAGTTCCTCCTTGCTAAAATGGAAGAACGTAATAGGTTAATTAATATGGTAAAATACAATATGTTAATTATAACAGTCATAATTAGATGGGACTACTTCTCATATGAATGAGGGTAGCCTTAAATTATTGTTTGGAGGTTGAGATTCCTTCTTCGTAGAATACAAAATAAAATGAACAGTTAAAGACGGAAAAAATACAGTGCAAGTATTAATCATCTTAAGATTGAATTTGAGACTCAGGCTCAGAAAACTAAATTCTTCGATGTTTCAAAATAGCTATACTATGACTGATTTTGATTTTTTTTATTGTAGAATGGATTAATTGTTCATATGAAAGCATTTTTACAACAAATTTTAAAAAAAAATGCTTTTCTGAGTCTTAAACTTAGACTTAACATGTTAGTGAATGTGGATCAAGTTTTATTTTTGTATAGAAGACATATTGGATCATACGCCCTTATGTTATCAAAGGTATTTCTTACATATTCCGGCAAGACGGGTGGTCAACATTAAGGTTATCACATGAAGCTAACAACTACAACAACAATGATGACAACACCAACGGTATGACAAAAAAGAGCTTAAAATGAATACTGAGTCAAGGATGTACATGACCTGGCTGATGAAGGATGAAACCATTTCGGCGATGGGTTTTAGAAGCGCTTTATATAGGCCTCCTATGGGGTCAAAGGGGGTGAAGCACCCTATCGCAGAAGCAAAACTGGCTTTTAACAAGCCCTGACTTCAAATTTGAAGCAAACTGGAGTGTCAATACCAACAACAAATAAAATAACGACCAAAATCAACCAGTTAACTTTTTTTGTTTAAAACACTTTTTAAACTGGAGCAATTTGTCCGGGGAAATCTGCGAATCCCTGAGTTAAAAAAAATGTCAGCCTTTATTGAGTACATGTATTAAGCAAGATTGTATAATTTGATCACGCTATAAATAATTAGCAAACTCTTAACAGCGACTCTTTGTAGTCACAAACCCGGGCACCCCTCCCATTTATTATTCCCCATTATATCGATAAGTAAAATATAATGCCGAAATTGCAGTAAATGTTTTGAATTTTTACACAATGATAATATTACCGCAAAAGAATCGTTTATCAGTGTTTAATTTCACACTTATTTCTATTAGATTTCAAAGACCTATCAATTATGTTAGAAATTTGATGACAACTTAAATTTAAGTACGAGAATTATGATAAGAAATATGAAAAGCTGATAAAAGGGTATTTCATTTTCGCGCAGTGAAATCTAAACTTTTTCATCTGTCCTCGCAAAAAGACATTAACTATCAACTTGACTTTGATACCATCAAAAGTCCTACCCTCGACTGTTGAATAGAAATTTCAATTTAACGATAATCTCGTAATCTTTGTTGAAAATACGTTATCATAAGTGTTTGCCATCCAGTAATCTTAAAGTTTCTTAACGCTCAGCAAATAGTCCAAACCCATTGCACAGTGGCCTAAAGATGCCATTTATAACTTTATTTTCAACAAAACTTTATTCATACTTTTATTATCTGAGATATAATTCTTACAAAGCACTCTAATAGGTAAATATTCTGATCTGTCGGTCAAACAAATATTGTAAATATTGAGTTTACAACTTCACCCGTGTATAAAAATTGTTAAGTATTAAAGTTTTATTGAGTTTTTATAGGACTTTCAATTCATACAAGTGCTCTATCATTAATAGTAACTTTAAACAGCTTACCATAAACTATAAAAGAAATATTTATATATCTTATCTTCCTTGCAAAAGGATAGTAAATTCTTTTCAGCATGTATATAAACTGTTAAGAATGAAAGTCCCATTTATCTGTCTACAATCTCATAAAGTACTTACAAGGTTTTCATTGAAGATTTATAAAAACCAACGGCTTTAGATTTTATCGTAGAAAATTCGTCAGAAATCAAAGAATGGTTAAATGATTTACATAAGGTCAACTATTTATCCTCAAAAGTTCATTTACTTAATGTGTTATGATTACTTAATTAATCAGCTTATATGTTAATTATTACCAATGTTTTCAAATAGGAACGGCCCAAATTGTTGATGAATATATACAAAAATAACAAAAGGGAACTTCCTGTTTTGCAGAATTTTTATCTGGCAATATATGCCAGTATACACCAATGCCTTTGGTTTTAAGCTGGCATACACCAACTGCATTGGTGTTAATCCACCAGCACAATAAGCACAAACCGCCGACGCAAGCCACCATACAAAGAGTGCACTGGTTTTAATTGACGTGGTTTTAACGTTTGGAACATGCTGGCATTAAATTGACGTTTCGCCTTGAGTTAACTCAATCCTACCTCAGCCTTTTCCTGAAGGTCGACATCAGGACAAAGCGTGTCTATGAGCTGGCAGATGACCTTGCCCTCCTGGATTGTCCCCACCTTAGGGCAAGACAAACCTCCACCACGCCCGCTGAGCACCGAGTTGGCCCAGCTCAGGTATACCTGGAGACAAGAAAGGTAAACTATGAATTCACTGTGAACTAACCCAATTACAACTACCCGGTATTACATTTTGGTGATAACTAACCCCCATAACTCACATGAATATGACAAATTGTTTGGACAGAAATGATACATTAAACGCATTCTAGGACCAGTTACTTACAAAAACAATTTATACTGACAAATAAAAAGATTACGGGGAAAAAACAGTTTTTATTCAAAAGATATTATGAGTGACCAGGTTTTTGTCCGAAATTGTTGTGTAACAGTAATTGGTCATGTAAATGACTTGATTATAACATTTCTGGCCAAACAATGAGTCAAATTCCTGTGCAATAACACTGCTATGTTACCCAGGGAGTCAGGTACATGTAGTTCTCAAACCGCTATATGACAGGTATCATTCAAGTCCATTCAATTTAGTATGTTCCCATTATGGTTATTTCAAAGCATAATTTCTGATTTGCCAAGGAGTCTATATGTAAAAATGTATGACATTATTCCAGTTACTTTTCATTTTTGAATATTTTTTTCACAATATTTGCCATTTCTGCAGTTAATTTTCAATTATTCTTAATAAAAAGCAAACAGTAACAACATGTAGTACTGGTATTTCATTGTAAGATACCCCCGATACATTGCTGCGCTTTGCTTTGAAAATTATTGCTATGAAAATCATGAACAATTGAGGCAGTTTCATTTGTTTCCAAATGAACCAATGCGGAATTATGCACAGACACTGAAAACATATTCTGGCAATTGCTGTAATTGAACTCACTCCGCCAGATCACTTCAAATTTTGAAAGAAGCTTTGTAGTCCAATCGCCTATTGATACAACAGACAATACAGGGTCATTGAAGTGTACTTAATTGTAACATTTCAATGGAAAAAGAGTTGTCTCTCCTGCCTCATGCACATTTTATTAAACAAGATTTTGTCAGTCAATTTTCCCACGCTATTTATCATGGACTGTAGTGGAAAAAAGTAAAATGGTTGCAGACGATGATAGTATTTTAAAAGCCTCAAACTATATATCATTTTGGTATAACTGTTTTCTCCCCAGCCCCAAATAATAACTTACCTGCATACTAGATCCTACGTAGGGTTCCTTACACTTTTGAATCAGTTTTAACATTTTTTTATATAAATCCAGTAGAATTTCTTTTCACTCACAAACATAAAAATGCTCTTATCTCATACAAATGTATTTTTTTTTAACACAGCAAAAAAAAATTAGGTTGTTCGTATCCTGCAAGAACATGAATCATGTATTCTTATTAATAAATTGATTTATAACTTTTAGCATTAACCTCAACACAACCCAAAACATTTTAAATTGAAACAAAACCTCATAAACGGATGGTTTCACAGCAACTTGCGATATCCATGTTTACTCCTGTTCCATCGAACATGTTTTATATTGATATTTTGTTGTAATATTTATCATCTCAAGTGCTTAATTGATTTATGAAAGTAATCCACATTATTCCAACTGATAAATTAAGACATCTTAAATATATATTTTCATATCATGGATAGCCCTTATCTTAACTACATTGTACATTTTGCAGAACTGACATATTGTAAATACCGTAACTAGTATATAGATTTCTAATACAATGACCAATAATTGAGCAACTAACAGAAAAACTAATTATTATGTCCATTGCAAGAATTCGTCAATATATCATATTTCTTGTAACATCTATTCCTTTGTTATATGACACAATTGTAAATAGGGTAACGGGTTAAGTGAATATTTGCCAAAATAAATTATTAATCACTTAATAGTTTTCTCTACTTGTTTTTCACAGTAATTGCTTGAGAATGGTAAAAAATCGTTTTTCTACATGAATGTATATATAGATAATATTAAAATCATTTTACACTCAACTGGAAATCGTGACCATTAAATTTCTTTTCAACTTGTTTTTACATTCAATATATCACTGGAATAATATTTACCATTGTTGAACAAAAAAGCTTTTTAAATAATAACGAAAAAATTGATATTACTATGTCACCGAAATTGTTTTTTCAAATGAGCTTTTTTCAAACTATTTTCATAAACAATTTACGTAACAGTAAAAACAGGATAAAAAAGAAATAAACTCTTATCAAAAATGGATATGACTCACTTTGAGGAAAAGTGTTTTAGCCATGAAAGAATTTAAACGGTATGGACCATTTGTACCACCTACATAGCGAAAATCTTATATGGTAATCTCTGCTTTTTAAATTACAACTCTTAAACACAATGTCATAAAAGAGCCGGGATGTAACAACTTGATCACCTTGCTACTGAGGGATGTATCATGCAGTGAGAAAATTGCATTTCAACGAGCAAAACCACATAAATCTTATTATGTATGTATCTAATAGCGGAATACCAAAGGTTGTATTCCGCTACCCCGGTGACATAAGTATGATGACTGCTTTAACACTTTCAAGTTCTATTCTAATAGTTAACTTTACTTGCCATGTGGCAATATGTTTTCTACCCTATTTCATAAACAGTCAGTGTTTTTTTTTCAACTGAAAAAGTGGCCAAATTTAGCCTCATTCACAATCCCCAAAAAAAGACCTTGAAAATTTAAAATCCTGAAAAAAATCTTACTTTTTTCCATCTCTTAACAAATCAATTAGTACAGATATATACAGTATATTTTCATGGAGTTTTATTCTCTTAAAAACCTGGGATGCTGTGAAAGGGGCTTTGCTTCGTTTCTTTGTTTGAAATATACTATGAAACTATGATAAATCCATAATTTTAGCCTTTTTTTACTATTTTAAAAATTCTAAGGGGCCCTTGCTCCATTCACAAAAAAAATGGGAAAAAAATACTGAGTTTTTAAAACAAGGGCACTTCAAAGTGAACCCCAATGCTTGTATGTTTTAGTATTTTTAGTCAAACAAGTATAACTCAATCATAATTAAACCCAGAGTTATGTTCCTTGCTATACATGTGCATTGTCTGTAGCAACATGAGTACCAAGTTTCATTTGAAAAGTTTTAGTTATTAAACACAAGATTAAAGTTCTTGTACAATACAGCAGACAATGACACTATTGACAAATGCTATCAAAACAGACATTTTTCTTTGAAAAATAAATAAGCTCAAAAGAGAAATTGAAGATTAATGCAAACAGACTCATATATTGCTAAAATGAACAAATCTATGCTCCAATTCATTATGGACTCAACCCATCCATTAACAACCAACACATGATGATCAGTTCATTAGGTTCTTCCGGGATTAATTATTAACCTGCTCATCTGTCCCAGTATGACACTGCAACTGGGTAAGTCAGGAGTTAAAATTGATCCGTTGAACTGCTGTGAGTGCATCGATATCTGGGTAGAGACTCATCAGGGTGGCTTGTGCCATAAGAGGAAAATCCATAAGGCTTTGTTTGCAAAGTCATCAGAGATTTGTGGTTTATGCTCTTGATTAAATCCTGGCGAAAACAATATTGGTGTAGGAAGATCGACATATATCACGTTTTAGTCGTAATGTTTGAGGAAGAGTTGCATTTAATTAATCTAGACATGTTCACCCATACCCTGTTAAAATGATTGATCTGGCGAACATTTAAACATGTCACACTAATGCACTGAAATCCTCAGAGAATACCTATGCAAATATAAGCACCAATACATAAATTGAAAGAACAAACAATATATATCCAGAAATAATACCATGCTTCAAAAAATACACTAAAAGCATTACATTTAAAAAGATACACATTTGAACTGTCAATTTCCTTTCTTTTGGTTTGAAATGATGTGTTGCAAGTGAAATATGTAAACTTGCAAATACACCTTCAAAGAACAATGATAGCAATCTTTGTTAAAACATGTCAGAAAAGCATAATATTAATATCTTTACTTATAAATACAATTAATCAAACAAAAGAATTATTATAATAATACCCTCAACAATTACAGTATTGGAATATGGAAATCATATTATTAGATTATAATGACTATTATAATTGCACTTTTGTGTTCCATTAAAATCAATACCAATGAAAATGCATATTATTTATAATCTAATACATATTGATCACCAAACATTGAAATTTGTTATCAACATGCTAACATGCACAAAATACATATCAAAGAAAGTCTACAATACTGTTAAAACAATCAAACATTAGTTTTGACACAACAGTATCAAGCATGTTTTAAGCACAGTTGGCAGTTACATATTGACTGACCCACCCTATGGCCACACCATAAAAAAAATATTTCAAGATCAAAATTGGAACATGAAAATTTATCACAAAAAAATCAAACCCAAATCCCAATTTATACTATTATTATATACATTGGGGAAAAAGAATACAAACTTTTTTTTATTGATATTTAGATTTTTCATGTTCCAATCATTTTTATTTATTTATTGTTTTGGGGGGGGGGGGGCGGGGGCATGGCCATAGGGTGGGTGCTGTCCATGTTATTGCCACCTGCTGTTTTAAGTACAATTTATATGCAGCAAGACCTCCCAATCCCTTGAATCAGATTGTATCATGCTTCATTAAAAGTCTTCTATACTCATGCATACACATATTCACAGCCCATTCAAAAATGTTTACCTCTTTTCTACTCATTATTTCACTGTAAAAGTAAAGGGAAGTATTCCAACATGCTGTAATTTAAAATCTATCTACATTTAAGTAACAATGATTGGCAATAGAAAAGTGTTTGGCAATAAATTATCATAAGTATTCTGTACCAAAAAAAACATGTTTAGCATTTATTTCATTTTTTTTGTTTTATTGTTTTCTTACTTATACAGATTTAAAAAAAAAGACTTTGTTTTTAGGCTTGCTTGGTTTAAAATTATAAACTGCAATATTTTATTAATAATATAGTATTCAACATTTTCACTACAAACTTCAGGCCTTAGACATGCAGACTACCTTAATATTAAGGAAATGTTTATTTAACCATGTTAAATCAAACACCATTGAGTCGTCTAATTTGTTTACTTTTGCATGTCGATTCATGTTTCAATTAAAGCGAAATCAATCAGCTAATTGCCAAATTGGCAATTAAAAATAAATAACTAATTTACACTATTTACCATGTTTTAAGAGAAGACATAAAACAATCAAATGTATACCTGTAAAACAGACATAATTCCTTAATCTTCACCCATGTTAAGACGAAATCCTCTCAAAATTAACGGTTAATACTTTATTTAATCTTCCTTTCACTTTTGACATAACCCGCCATGTGTGACTGCTAAGGACGCCACGGATTGCCTCTGTTTTTACCGTTAATATTGCATAGTTTTGGAACCAGATCACGCACGAATACGTCACTAATGAAAGCGGGGAACCAAAGCACCTTGCACTGCGCGTGCGTGATGCTAATGTAAATCCAAAACACTTCCGGTAAATACAGAGAACTGTCAAAATAATGTATTATACAAAACCACTCCTCTGAGTGAGTATTCTTTCTTTGTGTTGGTTTGTATTCAGTGTGGTAAGTTCATCTAGTAAGAAAAGAGGATGTCATTTGCTTGAAATAATTTTCCCGACTCAGCCCTTGTGACTTGTCACTAAAAACGCATTTTATCGATATTGACAACATTATAAATGAATGATTAATCTGCTCTTGAAATAAAAAATAACAACAACAAAATTTTCTTATGTCATCTGCAATAACATCTTCATCATCATCATCATTACATCATCATCATCGTCATCATGACTATCATCATCATCATCATCTCAATGAATGCTTCACTCTGCTTGCAATTTGGCTTAAACCTTATATACATGGTGTAGTGTGTCGGGGTAAGAACCAGCCTCCCAGTTAACTCAGTTGGTTAGAGGTCCATGCTTGTGTTCCAGCGGTCATGGGTTCACGCCACACAACAGGCGCACATTTTCTCCCTGGTTGACTTTAATAGTGGCAACAGTAAATGGCACAAGTGCCTCTGTCAGCCTTTAAGGTTAATAGGAGACGAGTGTTGGGGTAAGAACCAGATGCCCGATTAGCTCACTTGGTTAGAGCGTTGTGCTAGTATTGTGACGGTCATGGTTTCGAGCCCAAACTGGGCACACTTCCTACCAAGTTTCCAGCAGCTTGTTATAAAATAAAAATTTGCTGCATTCATAAAAATATAAAAAGGAACCTCTCATACAATTGGTAGTGTTGACTTGCAAGAGCCAATGAGAAAGTGTCCAGGCTGGTCTGGTGAATGACAGCTTTAAGCAACTTGCTTCAACACACAGTGGTTGCCGGGAAGAAAGTGTTTGTGTAGATCAGGATTCAGGTGCATATTTAGATACTGTTTGATCACGCTGATATGAAATTGCACAAACTTTAGGCAATGTAGTGTGAAAAAGTTAATGTTTGGTTATAAACTTGGAGGGTAAGTACATTGTACACCAAGTCCGGGACTTTAACCCACAACTGTCGAAACAAAAATACAGGGCTCTAAGGCCCTAGGGTCTTTCCAATGCAAACGCTTTGATTCTAGGATGCAGTTTGGGGTATTATTTAAAGACATGTGCCTAGAGTTGTCCCCATAATGATTTAACTTGATTTTATATTCTATTTTCAGGTTGTCCATTATACCTTTTATTCAGAATGAACATATCATAAAACCAATTTATGGTAACCGGAACAGACTGTCACTGTCAATATTTTGTGGATCGCCATGGCTACTATAGCGATGGATGTGGAGATGAAACCAAAGATGTTTATCGGTACACGTGATCCAAGACCTGCCTATAAGCATCCACTGCACACAAACAAGGCGTTTGAGTACTTCAATATTATGAGAAAGTACGGAGTGTTTGATATTTATAGTAATTTATATTAAAGAAAGTATAAAGCGTTTGCACACTGCAATGAAATTCAACAGAACCCAATTTGTTTGAAGTGCATCTGGCACTTCTGTCAATTTAAGGTAATATTATCCACAACAATCAGGTATGAGATACATATTGTGATTGATTTCATCAGGTCAGGTATAGCTTCATTTAGAAAACGCTCACCCCTCAAACCCTGCAACAGAAAGGAATTAGGAATTGTTAGGAATTAAAAATTTCATGACAATAAAAAAAAATGCATCAAAAGAATTTGTAAAAGCAAAGTACATGTTTGTGATTCAGGCTGATTATTCTAAGAGGCCTCAATTGAAATGGCTTTTAAGATTGAAAGAAACAATCAGTTTAAGGACAAGAAATGTTTCTTTTATCAAAATGCTCTAATTTGTTTTATATAATTAAATGTCTCAGCCTAACACATTTATCTCCTTAAAATTCCAGACAAGATATCCTATGTGATGTCACACTTGTAGCAGACAATAATGAAATACCGTGCCACAAAGTAGTCCTCTGTGCATGTAGCCAGTATTTCTACGCCATGTTCACCGCTGATCTCGCAGAATCAAAGTCTGACCGCATAATCCTGCAGGAGATTGACCCCTCTGCTCTTGTGCTGTTGATTGACTTTGTGTACACATCAGAGATACAAGTTACAGAGGAGAATGTACAGGTATGTAATATATGGTATTTTCTGTGTCCCTTGAAATGGGGACACAAAGGTATTACTTTTGGCTGCAGCAGCTTTAGAAAAACCCTGTCTGGACATGTTAAACGGCGATCGCTTGAGGACGCCGGGGTCCAAGCTGAAACCTCCAGGAAACCGATGTTTCGAACGACCCGAGTTTCAATTTTCCAATTGTTATGAAATATCTTTCAGTGTATTTAAAGTTGGAAGTCGTCAAACCGACTGTTTACTGCAACCCCGATTATGTGTTGCATTGTAGAATCGCTCATATGTTCAAAGGTTGTCTTATACTAAGTGTAAGTCAGTATATTTTATTATTATATGAAAATAGAAGAAAAAATGATCGGGACCTGTTTGAAATGTTCAGGAAGAGTGTTATTTTTCCATTTATACATTCAAAAATGTAAAGAACTGTAACAATTAAAATGTATCAAATGATTACTATTTTTTTAGACATTGCTACCTGCATTCAATATTCCACAGATTACAGAGGTGTGAGACCTGTGTTGTGAATTAAAGTATATCAAACTATGTCCTTTTTTTCAGACGTTGCTACCAGCGGCTAACATTCTACAGTTGACAGAGGTGCGAGACGCATGTTGTGAATTCCTTCAGTCTCAGCTACACCCATCCAATGCGCTCGGGATAAAGGCCTTTGCTGATCTACATGCCTGCACTGACCTTTATGCATATGCCAATACATACTGTGAACAACACTTTACGTGAGTTGGTTTAAACAGATCAAATCACCCGAGTGTGAAGGGCTCCAACTCCATGATGTTATGATCATTTTGTCTATCTCTTATTCGTATGTCCTTTGTCAACAAAGTGCAGCTTTAACTAACATAAAAATTATTTCAGATTTTTATTTGGATTCGTTGTTCGCCTGAAGCATGGCAGAAACATAGTGGTTACTTTGACTGCTGTTGTCTTCTGCATACTCTTGTTAATGATTAATTACTTTTCAACTTTTTCTACTTGCTGAAGAGTCTTCAAACTTGAAAGCACATAGAAACAGTATTGGAGATTTCATTTCAGATCCCTAACTTTTGAATGACTTGGTGTAGAGTCATAACAATTGGTATGTCCATAGGCCATGGTCCTTAGGTTATTGATTATTGGGTCAAAGGTCAAGAACATGGTGACCATTTTAAGAATATATCAGTGTTTCCTTTTCATTCAGTTACTTTCGTATTGACATAGAGTCTTCAAACTTGGTATGCACATTATCCAGATATATCAGAATTCAATCCATATTGTTCTTGAGGTTAATCGGTCAAGGTCACAGTGACCTTTACAGGACAGATTATAAGCATTCCCGACAGGCAACGCATCTGATTCCCTGAATTTCTATTTCATTTGGGTGAATGAAGCAAGTTAACATCATTTAACATTCTTCAAATAAGTCAACAGAGGAAACAAAAATTATTTTTCCCTTTTATTTTCAGGGAGTTATACCATTATGATGAGTTCCTGTGTCTACCAGTGGAGAACGTGTGTAAACTAATATGTAGTGACAGACTCACTGTCACCACAGAAGAACAGGTACTGTTTTATGAGTGGAATGTATTCATCTTTTTTTCCAATCATGATAATGAACAGTGCTTCTGTTAAAGGACGTTTGGCATTCAGAACTCTCAGGCCATTTTCCATCAAAAACAACCTCAGATCTATATGGACAGTTTACTATGTCAGAATCTTTATCTTTAACTACGCTGAAAGTAGATTGCGTAGTAATTTCAATTTAGCAGTTAAACTTAATGTCTTTACTGTTAGGAATTTTAATTATTTATGCATTAATACACATCATTTGCAATCAATTTTAACTTAGTAATACAAAATACACATTAAAACACTACTTTTGAATTTATACTATTATTTAAATTTTTATGATCTACTTCCAATGACATTATTTGTTATTCAAACAAATGCATGCCTCTATAAGAATTAGAATACACTAAATAATTCTTAACATAGTAATAATATGTTTTATGATCATTGAAAAATGAGTTTGAAATGAATGTGATGAACTTTCAGGAGTTTGAGGCTGTGTTATCATGGGTTAATTGTGATGAACTTTCAGGTGTTTGAGGCTGTGTTATCATGGGTGAACCATGACAGCAGTAACCGCCAGGAGCTGATCTCACAACTGATGGAGAACGTTCGACTACCTCTCATGTCACAGGAATATCTCGTACAGGTATGTCAGTATACCATGCGGGTACTTTTTTCCGTACTTTCAAAAGCCTTTTATTTTAACTAGCATTTCTTTTAACTAAAAACACAGTATTATAAAGTTATAATCTGTTGTAAGAAAATGTAAATTACAAAACATTCTTGTCTACATTCTCAAATATCAAACACACCAAAATAGTTTTCCTAGGGTTACTGTATTATACTGTGTAAAGGCTGCTAGCATAGATAGGACAGTGGCATAAAAAAATATGGTAAAAAAATATGTAATATAATATATAGGACGCAGTGAAAAAAAAGACAAAATAAGCAAGCACCTTTTTTGTTTTGAGGAAATTTATTGTTATGTGAAAATGGCAAAGGTTATTAAATAGTTCAGCATACTACAATAATAAAAAAACAATGAGAACAATCTCAATGTTGCTTTCTGTCAACGCAAATTGTATAAGCAACAGCCATATATTGTACATAAATGTTATCAACATGTCAACACCTTCAGCAAGGTATTACAAACACTTCATATAATGTGTAAGACTGAGGGAGGTTTTCACACATTCACACATTGACAGTGCCTACGCCACTTTACAATACGCATGTTTATCTATTATTTTAATACAAAATTATCCTACGTAAAATCTATCGTTCAATATCAACTTTTGAATTAATGAACTGGTTTATTAAGACTCCCCTGAATGATGCGGACCGAACTCGGTTTAACATTGTTGATATACAAATTAATTCCATTATTGATGTGAGTTATATCCCTTATATAATATGGTAGTCTTCCCTTGTCGGCTTGGAGGATGGATTTTAATTCTCGGGGATTTTCATGTATATCTGTAATTCATTTCGTATCTGTACCCAACAGCGAGTGGAGGAGGAGCCACTTGTGAAGACAAACAGCCGGTGTAAGGACTTCCTCATAGAAGCCATGAAGTACCACTTGTTGAAAGGGGAACAGAAGGCCATCTTTGTGACCCCACGGACCATACCCAGGACCCCCCTTGGCTTACCAAAAGTAAGTTCTTCTTGCCTACTTGATCAGTATTCAGCGTTTCTGTGTTGCCTGCATAGCATGGAAGACACAGGATCATGTGGTCCTGCAAGGATGTCGCTGGCAGCTTCCCACTTTCATTCCCACT
This sequence comes from Mya arenaria, assembly GCF_026914265.1. NCBI lineage: Eukaryota > Metazoa > Mollusca > Bivalvia > Myida > Myidae > Mya > Mya arenaria. Next base: position 32,152,958 of record NC_069123.1, on the reverse strand, counting down.
CTCTTACTCAGAAATTTCTTCTCTAATCTTAACAACACTTGGAAGCTATGCTTAAGTGTTAAATCTCAACTGAGTGTCATTACCAGTCAGATCACCATTGTCTCTATAAAGTCATAGTTGTTGAATTGTCAAAATGATGGTCTCTCCACACGTGACACATCTAGTATACAGAATTGTAGTTTTCGTTTCTAAAATGTGGCCAAAATGTAGCATAGAAGTCACAGTAATGAATGTTATAATTGCTTTAAAAATTGGCTTTTCACAATCTATTGTTTCATGTTGTTACGTAAATTGTGTTATGATGTCTGTTTTTCCTTATAAGCCATTTAAAATCAAAATAACACATTAAGCGGAATTTTGTAATTGTTATAGTTACCTGAACATACAGATCAAAATTTGCAATATATAATGACCTGTTGTTTTCTTTTTTCCCACAAGGTCATTCTTGTAGAAGGACAGGCAACAAAGTTGATCCATAGTGTTGAGCGTTCAGACTGTATTTCTTCAGTTGGAAAGAAAAATATGCCCTTTAGTTCTTCATTCATTCTCATATCTCTTAATTGTGGTAGATAATGCGACTGGCCTCAAAGGCATCTGCAGTGTGGACTGTTTCATCCATCTTTCTGTTTTAGGAAAGAAAAATGTACCATTTGATCCTTTATTCATTTTAGATCTATTTTAATCATTGTAGGTAATGCTTGTGATAGGAGGACAGGCCCCGAAGGCCATCCGCAGTGTGGAGTGTTTTGACTTCAAGGAGGACCGGTGGTTTCAGCTCGCGGAGATGCCCTCTAGAAGATGTAGATGTGGTGGGTATATCAGTCTTATTGATTATATAATGCCAATGGACTGGATTGTGCTCTGAAGGCCGGCCGGTCTTACCAACACAAGTACGGTACTCTTCATTTTTTGTCTCTCCCAATGAAGGGAGGAGACATATTGTTTTTGCCCAGTTCGTCAATCAGTCAGTCCATATTTCACACTTCGTTTCCACTCAATAACTTGAGAATGCTAAGACCCAGGAACTTCATACTTGGTATGCAGGTTGGTCATGACAGTGCCCTAGTGGGGTTGACAGACCAAGGCCGATTAAGTTTCAAAATCATAGCAGCCCTGGTAAGATGATTTGCTATAATTGAGGTCAGTTGACAATTTTGTCTCACATTTCGGCTATTTTGTAGCCCAAATGTTTTGTAATAGTTTGCTAGGTTGAGGACAGTCAACATGTATATGGACCACTAAAGGCCACGTAGGCTTTTAATAATATATACATGTTGGGTAATGATAAGCTACAAATTAGGAAAGTTTACATGTATGAACTACTAAGCTCCACATAGGCGATTTTTAGCCCACATGTGTATTGATTTGCTATAATTGATGACAGTCAAAATGTATGACCCACTTAAAGACACATAGCCTATCATGTCATATTGTATAATGATTTAATTTTCTCCTTATTTTTTCAGGTGTGGCATTGATAAACGGACTGGTATACGCAGTTGGAGGGTTTAATGGCTCACTGAGAGTGAGGACAGTCGACATGTATGACCCACTAAAGGACACATGGACTGGTTGCCCGAGTATGGAGGCCAGAAGAAGTACTCTGGGTGTTGCTGTGCTCAATGATATAATATACGCAGTAGGGGGATTTGATGGCTCATCAGGTTAGTTTTTTATGCCATCGAGGGGAAGCATTTGGTAGTTGAACAGGACTTTCATTCGTCTGTCTGTCCATTACTATCATGTCAAAGCTTTACCTTGCTTAATTCATTGGAATTTCAATCAAACTTCACAGAAATGCCCACAAGCAGCATAGGAAGGTGTGTTGTGCATTGTATTAATGCTTTTGCAAAGGTCAAGGTCAGGCTTAGAGGACAATTCACTATCACTCCAACAAGGCTAAATTGGGCAAATTTGTCACCCATTTGGGACAGCTTTTGTTGAGACAAATGACCAACCTTGTGAAATGCAGCAAACTTCTGTTATATATATATATATTTCATTAAATTTGAACGCAAAACAGATTTCATGTATTTTGAACGAAGCAATGAAAGTTATTCTGATAAATGCTCAAATTTGCACTTATATTAACACATACAAAAATACTATCACTGAATAAATGAGTGATACATTTCAATATTCGGAATTGAGTGTTGATAAAAAGCGCTTAATTGTTGTGTAAGTGTTCTATTTGAAGTGATGATCGGCATATATTATTCAATATCTTTGTATATGTTTGTTTTTCAGGGTTGAATACGGCAGAGTGTTTTGATGTCCATAGTGGAGAGTGGAGATTGATATCGCCTCTGAGCACTCGTCGCAGTAGTGTTGGTGTTGGCGTTCTCAATGGTAAGTACAAATCAAGGAGTAGATAGTGTGAACATCTGTTTGTCCATCTGTTTAACTATCATGATAATCATGGTTATGCTAATGATGGCCAAAAATCCATACTTACCCACAGACGAAACCCATCATCATCATGTCCAAGTTGGGACCGCGGGAATTTGCTTTGAGAAATGAACATTCGACATAAACGAAATACAAAGAATGTGGCACCAAACCCAATACATTTGACTCCAAATACTGTTCTCATTAGTATTTATATATCACCATTGGTTTAAAGATGCACTCTAACTCCTATATAAGATTTACCACAATTAATAATATTTTTGTTTTAATATTCCAAAATGGATTAATAGATTTCGAAAACCATAGTTCTTATGAAGGATACCTAGTTTGATTTGAAAGAAAAGAGCATAAAACACAGTCTTCCTACCTTATGAGACTATAGTAGCCCACAGTTAATCTTTTAGCATTCACCAATCATTTAATATTTTTCCCGCTTTCTGCTGTTACATACACAGTTACAATCTTGTTATTAATTATAAATTGTTTCCATAAATGCATTATCTAGTAAGTAGTTTAAGGTTTATCAGTCAAAATTGATGTTTGTTATACATGTGTTTGTATTGATTTTGAATAAGAGTGACACTTTAAACATATTTTACTATTGAAAGAAACATACAAAGTATGCAAGGTCATATGTACAATATCAAAACATAGGATTGGACTGGAAGATTGTAAACAACTTATGAAAAAACCATTACCAATCCAATATCCCTTTGTTATATCATAATATCTTATCAATCATAATTTGCATGGACTATTATTATCTTGTTTACAGGTTTTGTCTACGCTGTCGGAGGTTACGATGGTTCGTCACGGCAATGTTTAAGCTCAGTGGAGCGTTACAATCCAAATGACGATACATGGTGTATGGTGGCGGAGATGTCCTGTAGACGGAGTGGGGCAGGTAGGATGAGATTAAAAAAGAATATGGCAAGGTTTGAGACCCGAGACTAAGAAATGCAGTTTAATTATGTTTTAAAACTTCTTTTACAAGTGCAATAATCCTAAAACTATATGTATCTGTTAATGATACCTGGTAACCTGTTCTAAAATCAAGCACACATTCATTGACAAAAATGATTATTATATAGATTGATTTTAAAACATTTAACAATTCACATATATGCATAGCGAAAAATTAACTGGTAAAATGATTTAGAAGATATTTACTCGTGAGATGATTACCTATTGTATAATGAAGAGCAATGTATTTTACCAATATTATACATGTATATGACATCTTGCAAGTAGAAAAAAAATATATTGTGAATTATTTAGGTGTGGGTGTGATTGATGGAGTATTATATGCCGTCGGAGGCCATGATGGACCACTGGTGCGCAATTCTGTAGAAATGTACAACCCTGACACTAACACGTGGATACAGCTGGCTGACATGCACAGTTGTAGAAGGAATGCAGGTATTGGGATAAGTGGGTCGGGGAGGGGGGCATGGATGGGGTTGAGGAAGGTTTTTTAAAAGGACTAGACACAAGATGGTACCAAAATTAGCAAATACAGTATTTCCTCAAAACAAGCCTAGAATTATATTAATATGAACTAATGTAAGGCAGATAATACATCATTTTACATGAAAGGGCTTTTTCACCTTCTTTGCTAGGGGCCGAAATTAGGCTACTTCACAATTGGCAAAAATGGCATATTTTTCCAATTTCCAGATATTTTTTTCACAATTCCCAGATATTTTTCCCAATAAGGAAGATCTTACTTCAAAAATTTACAATAAAAATTTATTCTGTTTGAGCAAATTATTCTTTTTATCTTTTAAGTTGATATAAGAAGAATGCTGAATAATTTAAACGTTAATCGAGGACCAAGTAGTCCATAAAATTATATTGTTATCAATTTCCCATTTTGAGACGTTTACGCATTTTCCCAATTTGCAGAATTTCACGCGTTTAAATTTCCCAAAATGAAAAGGCTAGGCCTCTTCACAATTTTGGGTGAAAAAGCCCTGCATGATTAAAACAATATTTTGTCGCTGTCTCAGCTGAAAATAATGGTATAATGGTTTCCTAGTTTATAGTGTGTATATTTAGCATGTGAAAGTCACATGATTAGTGCAGATATATATATCAAAGCTATATTTTAAATTTAGAAACCAAGTAAATTTCCAATTGGAAAAATATGCAAAAACTGCGTAAAATACATGTGTGGTAATCCATGTGATACATCAGTAAGTAAGATTCAATGCATTGTACACAACGATGTAATTTTTATGTACCATAAGTTTTTGACAATTTTCTTTTTATGCCCCCGAAGGTGGGCATATTAAAATCGCACCATCCGTCCGTCCGTCCGGCTCTGTAACTTTCCCTTGTATGGACAGATTTTAAAATAACTTGCCACATGTGTTCCACATACCAAGACGACGTGTGGCATGCAAGACTCGTGTCCCTACCTTAAAGGTCAAGGTCACACTTAGTGTTTATTCACAATGGAGTGCTGCATATAAGAACATAAGAGTATAGGTTGTCGTGTCCGGGCTGTAACTTTCTCTTGTATAGACAGATTTTAAAATAACTTGCCACATGTGTACCACATACCAAGACGACGTGTCGCATGCAAGACCCGTGTCCCAACCTCAAAGGTCAAGGTCACACTTAGTGTTTATTCACAATGGAGTGCTGCATATAAGGACATAGAGTATAGGTTGTCGTGTCCGGGCTGTAACTTTCCCTTGTATGGACAGATTTTAAAATAACTTGCCACATGTGTTCCACATACCAAGACGACATGTCGGGTGCAAGACCCGTGTCCCTACCTCAAAGGTCAAGGTCACACTTAGTGTTTATTCACAATGGGGTGCTGCATATAAGGACATAGAGTATAGGTTGTCGTGTCCGGGCTGTAACTTTCTCTTGTATTGACAGATTTTAAAATAACTTGCTACATGTGTACCACATACCAAGACGACGTGTCGCGTGCAAGACCCGTGTCCCTACCTCAAAGGTCAAGGTCACACTTAGTGTTTATTCACAATGGAGTGCTGCATATAAGGACATAAAGTATAGGTTGTCGTGTCCGGGCTGTAACTTTCCCTTGTATGGACAGATTTTAAAATAACTTGCCACATGTGTTCCACATACCAAGACGACGTGTCGCGTGCAAGACTTGTGTCCCTACCTTAAAGGTCAAGGTCACACTTAGTGTTTATTCACAATGGAGTGCTGCATATAAGAATATAAGAGTATAGGTTGTGGTGTCCGGGCTGTAACTTTCTCCTGTATAGACAGATTTTAAAATAACTTGCCACATGTGTACCACATACCAAGACGACGTGTCGCGTGCAAGACCCGTGTCCCTACCTCAAAGGTCAAGGTCACACTTAGTGTTTATTCACAATGGAGTGCTGCATATAAGGACATAGAGTATAGGTTGTCGTGTCCGGGCTGTAACTTTCCCTTGTATGGACAGATTTTAAAATAACTTGCCACATGTGTTCCACATACCAAGACGACGTGTCGCGTGCAAGACCCATGTCCCTACCTCAAAGGTCAAGGTCACACTTAGTGTTTCTTCACAATGGAGTGCTGCATATAAGGACATAGAGTATAGGTTGTCATGTCCGGGCTGTAACTTTCTCTTGTATTGACAGATTTTAAAATAACTTGCTACATGTGTACCACATACCAAGACGACGTGTCGCGTGCAAGACCCGTGTCCCTACCTCAAAGGTCAAGGTCACACTTAGTGTTTATTCACAATGGAGTGCTGCATATAAGGACATAGAGTATAGGTTATCGTGTCCAGGCTGTAACTTTCCCTTGTATGGACAGATTTTAAAATAACTTGCCACATGTGTTCCACATACCAAGACGACGTGTCGCGTGCAAGACCCGTGTCCCTACCTCAAAGGTCAAGGTCACACTTAGTGTTTATTCACAATGGAGTGCTGCATATAAGGACATAGAGTATAGGTTGTCGTGTCCGGGCTGTAACTTTCTCTTGTATTGACAGATTTTAAAATAACTTGCTACATGTGTACCACATACCAAGACGACGTGTCGCGTGCAAGACCCGTGTCCCTACCTCAAAGGTCAAGGTCACACTTAGTGTTTATTCACAATGGAGTGCTGCATATAAGGACATAGAGTATAGGTTGTCGTGTCCGGGCTGTAACTTTCCCTTGTATGGACAGATTTTAAAATAACTTGCCACATGTGTTCCACATACCAAGACGACGTGTCGCGTGCAAGACCTGTGTCCCTACCTCAAAGGTCAAGGTCACACTTAGTGTTCATTCACAATGGAGTGCTGCATATAAGGACATAGAGTATAGATTGTTGTGTCCGGGCTGTAACTTTCCCTTGTATGGACAGATTTTAAAATAACTTGCCACATGTGTTCCACATACCAAGACGACGTGTCGTGTGCAAAACCTGTGTCCCTACCTCCAAGGTCAAGGTCACACTTAGTGTTTATTCACAATGGAGTGCTGCATATAAGGACATAGAGTATAGGTTGTCGTGTCCGGGCTGTAACTTTCTCTTGTATGGACAGATTTTAAAATAACTTGCCACATGTGTTCCACATACCAAGACGACGTGTCGCGTGCAAGACCCATGTCCCTACCTCTAAGGTGAAAGATACACTAAGTGTTTATTCACAAGGGAATTCTGAATATAAGGACATAACAGTGTAGGTTTTCAAGTATGGGTGGTATTTTTTTATGTTCAGAGGCAATTTAAAATAACTTGCCATATGTATTTTACACGTAAAGGCAAGATCAACTTTTCATGTACTGACCTTGTTCGTAGGTCAATGTCACATTCGGGGGCATTCGTCACATACTGTGACAGCTCTTGTTTTCCCTTGCATTTGTATCATCTGGTGTCTAGTCCCTTTAAGAGTCTCTGGTGTGTAATTCATTTGAACCCTGACACTAACACATGTATACAACTGTTTGACATGCACTGCTGTAGGAGAAACACATGGAGGGTTGTTAGATGGTTTGATGGTATTATGTATGAACTATGGAGGGTTTGGGAAGTTGGTATAATTGTTGGGCCACTGGTTTTGGTCTTTGTTGAAATGTTCTACCCTGACATGATTAATATGGATGCGTTCAGCAAACATGCACAGTAAATAATCAACACCTTAATGTGAGAACTCAATAACTGCATAAAGAAATAGAAGCTGTTGTTTAGTTATTGCGCTATGGTGACAAGTTGTAGAGGTGTAGGAGTTTGAGTAGAGGGGATATTGTAAGGTGGGTGTGGTAATGAAAACAATCGTGGAAAAGTGACACTGGTTGGTGAGGAACTATATTAAAATGTTCAACCTTGTCACTTTCCACTGACATGCAGTTGTAGGAGAAACAAAAATAGGGGATGGGTGGGTGGGTTCAAGTTGCTAAGTTTGGTTGGGTTGTTATAACAATCCTATTGTTTCCAACTCTTATCTGTGGATAACAAACAGTACCTGATTTTACCCTGCCATTATAGCTAAATCTTTCTATGAATGGGAGTTGCATCCCTTTGAAGTTAAAAATGTGTACAAAAAACATTTTCTTCCATTTATTTCTCTATTTAACCAAATTAAGATTTTTTCATTGAATTCCGGGGCCAAAAGTGCATCCTATACATGTAGTATAATACGGTACATGTAATCATGTCCATATCATTGACAAAAACAAGAATAATGTCTTGGTAGTATGCCATGTGTATAGTCTTACATTTAAACCCTTAAAAGGTTCAATGGCATTTTATTTGATCTATTTTGCAGGTGTGTTGGCAAATGGAGGCTTTATCTATGTTGTTGGAGGCGATGATGGTTCTTCAAATCTTGGGTCCGTAGAGTGTTACGACCCGAAAGCTAACATCTGGACGCTTCTGCCTTCCAGCATGATGACGGGGCGGAGTTATGCGGGGGTCACTGTTATAGACCGGCCAACATTCTAGCAATAATAACAAGAGAGAGAAATCATATTTCTCCAATATTAATCCTCTCAAACATTTAAATGATTGATTGAGACAAAGATAATAAGGGAGGAGGAATATTCTTCTTCTTTCAATTGTTGATTCAAGCCTCAACACTCACATATACAAATTAGTTACTGCCGCATGTGCTGGTTATAATAACTGGCAGACAAATATGAATCGGCAATAGATATTCACAAAAACATGTATTAATGGCTATATGGACCATGCCCTTGGGAAAATAATTCCAGACAAATATGAATGGGCAATAGTTATAGTGTATTCATGACTATATGGACCATTCGCTTAGGATGATAATTGGCAGACATATTATAAATGAATGGGCAATAGCTATTCACAAAAACATGTATTCATGGCTATATGGACCATTCGCTTGGGATGATAATGTATTCATGGCTAAATAGCCCATGTGTTTTAGATAATAATTGGCAGACAAGTGTTAATGGGCACCAGTTTTTCACAAAAACATGAATTCATTGCTAAATGACCAATGCATTTGGGATGATTATGCGCAGAAAAATATGAAGGGCAATAGTTATTCACAAAACATGTATTCATGGCTATATAGGCTTTGAATTATTGTTTCAGCCAAATATGAATGGGCAATCGTTTTTCCACAAAAAAACATGTATTCATGGCTAAATGGCCAATGCCCTTGGGAAAATAATGGGCATAAAAATATGAATGGGCAATAGTTATTCACAAAACATGTATTCATGGCAAAATGGTCCATGCATTTGGGATAATAATGGGCAGACATATATGAATGGGCAATAGTTATTCACAAAATCATGTATTCATGGCTATATAGCCCATGCATTTGAGATAATAATGGGCAGACATAAATGAATGGGCAATAGTTATTCACAAAACATGTATTCATGGCAAAATGGTCCATGCATTTGGGATAATAATGGGCAGACATATATGAATGGGCAATAGTTATTCACAAAATCATGTATTCATGGCTATATAGCCCATGCATTTGAGATATTAATGGGCAGACATAAATGAATGGGCAATAGTTATTCACAAAAACATGTATTCATGGCTTCATTGACCATGTGTTTGGGGTTATAATTTCAGACAAATATGAATCGGCAATAGTTATTGTCAAAAACATGTATTCATGGCTATATGGACCATGTGTTGGGATAATAATAGTCTTAAAAATGTTCTTAAAAAAACAAGCATTTATAACATGAGCAGAAAGCATACTCTGTACACATTTGATGTTACTTGACTATCACATAACAATGGTTTATAGGCCATTTTCTAGTTTTATTTAAGGGGTGGATCACTATCACTCTGTCGTTAACATGGACAAAAAATAATGGTTGATCAACTTCATATATTACTGGGTTTTGATTTTAATCATGTGACAGAAAACCATATTGGTTGTCAATTATAACCTATCAGTTAAAATGAACAGTTGGAATTTTTATATCATTCTACATAGTAGATTATTCAAGACATTGAAAAAATTACAATTGACATGATCAAAAGTAGATCTCATTCAGACAAAACTTTCAGCTTTGTTTGCGACGCTGCTTGTGAGCACAGGAGGGAGAAACAAATATTTTTTATTATTTTTTGCCTATACATTATATATATATGGAGGCTAGGAATAATTAAAATAATTTGTTTCTGCCCCCTGTGCTTGTGAGCAGTTGACCTGGCTATTAAAAGAAAGCAATCCCTTAAAAGTATTCTTTATCACATTGGGGTGATTGTTCAGAACTTTGTTAAATTTAATCATCATTAACTTCTTTAACATCTTCACTGCTTTGAAAGTTTAATGAACACACTTGTGATCTGCAGTGTTCCTGACAAGTTTTGAGACAACTCTTTCAGCTGATTTTTTTTAAATATATAAGCACATCATGAAATATTTCATGTTTAAAAGTTAACAAGGATTTCGCAAATAACACTGTTACAAAGATTTGAACAATCAGACCATTTTTCGTTTTTTGCAAGTTTAAAGAGGTCATTCAAGGCCAGGAGTAACATGCCTTCTATTTCATTTATTAGTCTTCATAAAGAAGTCATTTTATTTATTTACAGTGAGGCATAATATATCAAGGGGCTCTTAAGTTCAGGAAAAGTCCTAAAATCCGATTTGTGAGCTTTTAACCTCAGACTATTGTTTGGACATTTGCATCAAAACAGAAGGAAATACCTTGAAATGAATATAAATGACTTTGGAAACAATTTCAAAAAGTGTCTATTAAAGCTGCACTCTCACAGATTTACCATTATTACAACTTTTTTGTCTTAGAAAGGGCAATTTTTTGCGTAGGTATCCGCAAACCAATGATATAAGACTGCTGACAAAAAATCAGATTATAGATTTTCATATTTCCGTTCGAAAAGTTATTGTTTTATGGCTTAAACCGTTACTAACGCTTTAAGAAAAAAGCATAAAACATCATTTTTTGTTCTTAAATATTAAACTCTGCGATCTGATTTTTTGTCAGCAGTCTGATATAACTGGTTTCTATGGATTTTCGCAAAAAAGTTGTCAAATCGTTCAATCTGTGAGAGTGCAGCTTTAAAGCTCCTTAACCCTGCTTTGGACATGAATCTCTCATATCATTTATCTATTGATAATTTACAAGCAGGATCTTGTAATACGCCAATGTCATGCGTTGGCCATCTTTAACCGGAAACCCAAACAAAAATTGGCTTCATATCACTTCTGCCTACCATGTGCTAATGATTCACATTATAACAAGACTTTGTCGTTCAATAGCATTCCAACTGATCCCAACAGAAAGAAAACATGGCTTGTTAGAATAAAGATGAAAGGGACTTCATGTACAAAGGTGGTTTGCAAAGTTTTGAGACTAAAACTGTATCGTTGTGCAAACTAATACTGGTAATAAAATACCTGTGTACTAATGGGAAAAGAAGTGTCCTATGTAGCATTTCACTGAGCATGGTAAAAATAATGAAATCTGCAACATGATTAAGGTTTACTGAGCATGGTGAAAATAATGAAATCTGTAACATGATTAAGGTTAACGGATCATGGTGAAAATAATGAAATCTGCAACATGATTAAGGTTATTGGATCATGGTGAAAATAATGAAATCTGCAACATGATTAAGGTTAACTGATCATGGTGAAAATAATGAAATCTGCAACATGATTAAGTTAACGGATCATGGTGAAAATAATGAAATCTGCAACATGATTAAGGTTAACGGTTCATGGTGAAATTAATGAAATCTGCAACATGATTAAGGTTAACGGATCATGGTGAAAATAATGAAATCTGCAACATGATTAAGTTAACTGATCATGGTGAAAATAATGAAATCTGCAACATGATTAAGGTTAACGGATAATGGTGAAAATAATGAAATCTGCAACATGATTAAGGTTAACGGATCATGGTGAAAATAATGAAATCTGCAACACGATTAAGGTTATTGGATCATTGTGAAAATAATGAAATCTGCAACATGATTAAGGTTAACGGATCATGGTGAAAATAATGAAATCTGCAACATGATTAAGGTTAATGGGGCTTGGTTAAACTAATGAAATCTGCAACAAGATTAAGTTTAACGGATCTTGGTGAAAATAATGAAATCTGCAACATGATTACGGTTAACGGAGGATGGTGAAAATAATGAAATCTGCAACATGATTAAAGATTAACGGAGTATGGTGAAAATAATGAAATCTGTAACATGATTAAGGTTAACGGAGCATGGTGAAAATAATTAAATCTGCAACATGATTAAAGATTAACGGATCATGGTGAAAATAATGAAATCTGCAACATGATTCAAGTTATATATAATTGTATATATGTACAATATAAGTGTGGTTGAATATTAATTCTCAAATCATTGCATTAACAAGCCTTAAGTTTAATTCTTGTCTGCTGTTACTTTGTGAAAAGTTTTGACTTCTTCTAATGGTTAACAACTTTTTGTGCTTTTAAAATGACAATAAAAAGAAAGACGTCATCATCACAGCTGGAACAGTGTACTATCATTTAGCATTTCGCTAGCATTTGAATGAAGGTGATCAGGAAGTTTGCGTTTTTAAACCTTTCCCTACTTTTTCTTTGAAATGCCTGTCTAAGTACTATCCCTCCTTTTTTGTGAAAAAAGTTTACTTTTTTATGCCCCCAAAGGTGGGCATATTAAAATCGCACCGTCCGTCCGTCTGTCCGGCCGGCCGGCTCTGTAACTTTCCCTTGTATGGACAGATTTTAAAATAACTTGCCACATGTGTTCCACTTACCAAGACGACGTGTGGCGTGCAAGACTCGTGTCCCTACCTCAAAGGTCAAGGTCACACTTAGTGTTTATTCACAATGGAGTGCTGCATATAAGGACATAGAGTATAGGTTGTCGTGTCCGGGCTGTAACTTTCTCTTGTATGGACAGATTTTAAAATAACTTGCCACATGTGTTCCACATACCAAGACATCGTGTCGCGTGCAAGACCCGTGTCCCTTCCTCAAAGGTCAAGGTCACACTTAGTGTTTATTTACAATGGAGTGCTGCATATAAGGACATAGAGTATAGGTTGTCGTGTCCGAGCTGTAACTTTCCCTTGTATGGACAGATTTTAAAATAACTTGCCACATGTGTTCCACATACCAAGACGAAGTGTCGCGTGCAAGACCCGTGTCCCTACCTCAAAGGTCAAGGTCACACTTAGTGTTTATTCACAATGGAGTAGTGCATATAAGGACATAGAGTATAGGTTGTCGTGTCCGGGCTGTAACTTTCTCTTGTATGGACAGATTTTAAAATAACTTGCCACATGTGTTCCACATACCAAGACGACGTGTCGCGTGCAAGACCTGTGTCCCTGCCTCAAAGGTCAAGGTCACACTTAGTGTTTATTCACAATGGAGTGCTGCATATAAGGACATAGAGTATAGGTTGTCGTGTCCGGGCTGTAACTTTCCCTTGTATGGACAGATTTTAAAAAAACAGCCAAATGTGTTCCACATACCAAGACGACGTGTCGCGTGCAAGACCCATGTCCCTACCTCAAAGGTCAAGGTCACACTTAGTGTTTATTCACAATGGAGTGCTGCATACAAGGACATAGAGTATAGGTTGTCGTGTCCGGGCTGTAACTTTCTCTTGTATGGACAGATTTTAAAATAACTTGCTACATGTGTTCCACATACGAAGACGACGTGTCGTGTGCAAGACCCATGTCCCTACCTCTAAGGTGAAAGTGTTTATTCACAAGGGAATTCTGAATATAAGGACATAACAGTGTAGGTTGTCAAGTATGGGTGGTATTTTTTTATGTTCAGAGGCAATTTAAAATAACTTGCCGTATGTATTTGACATGTAAAGGCAAGATCAACTTTTCATGTACTGACCTTGTTCGTAGGTCAATGTCACATTCGGGGGCATTCGTCACATACTGTGACAGCTCTTGTTGTTTCAATATTGAAGAAAATAAAGAAATAAAAAAAGCCCAAAATGCACCATTTTGGACTAGAAATTATGAAAATTTTCATGGGGGATTACGTTGAATCCTGGATCTACCCTTGAGAATGTAGGAAATGTAGCCCTCATTACTGAAGTTCAACAAAAAAATAATAAAGCATCCTGTACATAGAAATTTGCGAAAGGTTCAGTAGGTTTTTATTAGCTTGAAAAGATTAAGTAAAGAGCCCTACGATCCATCTGTTTTGTCATTAAAATCCCTACTTTAAAAATAATAATTTACTTTATCCCTACTTTTTTAATGTTGGCCACTTGAAAGCCTGAATGAGTATTTTTCCAATTTTTGCGAACAGCCCTGGTATTACAAATTTAACTTGATTATTCCTACGCTCGCTTTCGCTCTCTTGGAATAGACCGGTTTTATTTGAGATACATGGACTAAAGTGTTCACAAACTAGAGCTCTCAATGTCTTAAGGGTAGTAATCAACAACAGGAACAACATAATGTAGATTATTTCTTGGATCCAATCTGACTTAAGTGCACAATCTTCCTTGCTTCTGGGAAGAACTGACACCGACCCATTCAAATCTATATTGTGATGTGCATTTCTCAAATTGCTATTTATATCTCTTCCAAAAAAAATACATGTTCCGAGGTTATGTCATATTGATCCCGTCCATTTGAAGTTAATTCCCCTTTTCAAATGTAACATTGGCAGCCTTTGATTGGCTGATGAAAAGGTCATCAAAAAGTGACCTTCTATATACCGACCTCAGATCCTAATGCAGAGCGTATATATAGGATGTGATTGTTCATGGACCAGTAATTTTTGTAACAAACAGATTAGCATGTTTTTTGAACAATGGACAAGCAACCAAAGTAATAATATATACTAAGTTTTTGTTAATATAAGTAGAAGAGTGCTCTTTTGGGGAGATGGGGCAGGGGTTTACAATTATTCCGGGTAATCAAACCAACTCCATTACTATGATGATGAAATTGTATGTGGAAGAAAATTTCACCTAAATTTCAAATTGAGGAAAATAATGTATTTGTTTTTATTCCATTGAGAAGAATGGATGTGATTTCACAAACTAGCATATATTTTGTCTGTGTCAGACTGTATGGTTTGTTGTTTCATGAACTTATATTAGTCATCTTAACAAAAATAGTGTTATTTGGTGAAATTAATATTTTAAATATAATTGCAATTTTAGACAAGGATTAACAAATAGTTGGGATTTTTTCCAACCAACTCACACAAATACCCACAATCCAAATTCTAAAAACCCCTTGTGGTCATTTTTTTCTTTCTTTTTTTTTGATATTGAAGGGTTAGTGAGTAAGACATTAGTTATTAATTTTGGCCTGATGTCCTATCTTTGAATTCATAAAGAAGTTGACATCTATCATCATGTTGTTGTGTAATCAATGATTTTTAATTGGCTTTTTTAAGGTCTTCGGTCTTAAATGGCCTCTTTACACAACAGTTAATGTGTCATTTGGGCTATTATTGAACGGGAATTTCGTTGTTTTGATTCAATTTTTGTCGTTCTATTGAAAGATGGATGACCATTTTTAGCTCATCTTTTTTTCTTGAGGTATTGTCCCAGCCTTGGTGTCGGCATTAAAAAAGTTTGGTGTCTGTATTTCGGTTTGTAGGTTGTCTGTACATTGGTGTCTCTGGGTAATGGTTGTTTAAAGGCCCTTGCCTTGTGCCTCTTAATATGTTTTTTTTTTCAGAACTGGGCTTGTCCCTGTATTTACAAAATTGAATTATTTACCATAACTCTAAAACCTTTCATGGGTTTTTTATGAAATTTGGTCCACATCCTCAGGGATGTGATTTTTCTGGGAATCTACTAAGGGCCAGAGGAAACCTTTTTTTTTTTCTTCTTTTTTTTAAAACTTATTGTGAAAAGTTAACTGGTTATTACTTTATTTGTTGTTAGTATTTACACTCCGGTTTGCCTCAAGTCAGGAGAGCCCTCTAAAGGACTTCTAAAAAGCGAGTTTTTATTCATAAGCAGGGTGCTTCACCCTCCTTTGTTTCCATTTGAGGCCTTAAGCGCCCTCAAACACCATTGCCGAAATCATTTTAGCCCTTTAGCTGCCAGCTCAGTCACATCCCTGATCTTGCAAGGGACAATTAATTTGCACATGCATATCAAGGCCCACTACTTTTGCTTCAGTTATTGTCCAGTTATGCCCCTTGTAAGACTAAAATAAAACAACAAAAACAGATGAGCTTTGGGGTCCGTGCAACCTTACTTTTGTTGTACAAATTGTGTGCAATTTTTACAGTCTGTGTTAACTCAAGTTTATGTAGATTATGAACCATATCATTTCAAATTTGTATCATTTCTCATTTGTATTTCATGTTATAATGAGAAAAGAGAAAATCATGATTGTTTTTCAAAACATCATGATAAGTAATGTTAAAGTTGTTTGATGCGTCCGGTTTTTGTTTAAAGTCTGTTGTAAAAAAAGTCTTTTTGTAGCATGTTAATACATTTAGCTTTACTATAATTTATGACTGTGTAAGGTATTAAATGTACAAATATTTTCTTCATGTTATTGTGCCATTGGCTGCAATGATAAATTTTGATGCCAGGCCCCAATATCATGAAAATACTTAAGGCTAATCTCAATCTCAACTCATTTTACCATATAACATCAAAAGTTAATGAATATCAGATAGGTTTTTACACTTTTTTAAAGCACATTCTATCATAGACTATCTTGATTAAAACCTTTGGTCAAGATTATATTGGAAAAAAAGTCTACAGACAAAATAGTGTTTGAGTTCAATCCATTACCTTTAACAATTACTCAAGCATATATTTTCCACTAGAATTATTTTTTCTTTGAAATATTGACAATAATTTTAACAACACATTCCATTACAAAAATATGTTTTCAAGAAATATAAAAAAAACACGCAAAGTATTGAAAAATACTAAGCTTTTAGGTGGTAAAATGAGTTGAGTCTGAGATTGAGATTTGACTTAAGTATTTTTGTTATATTAGGGCTTTGTGATTTGGTATCATTTGAAAGGTTTATTTTTACTGATAATTAATGTTTATGATAAATGAACAAATAAAATGTTATAGATAAAGTTAGTTCAGATTGTGTTTTCATTCTTTATTAAACTGAAATGGAATTAGAAATAACCTATTTTCTTATTTTTCATTGTGAGAAACCCTTGAGATATTTTTTGATAAAGTATTAAGCTCTATTGGCCAAAGAGCTAATGGGATGACGCTGTGCTGCGTCTGTATAGAATTGCTTTTGAAAGCGATACAGTCTTCAGTTTTGATTGTATCTTAATTAGATATCCATAAGAGCTGGGTTCCTTTCATTTAAATCAACCAGATCCTCCCATGCATAACTGGATAATGGCCCTTGAAATACTACAGCCTTTTGTATTATTGCAGTGTTACTCTACCTTTGATCTTTGTTACAAATATGGTTCAGTGATTGCTTCCCTTGAACGTGGGTTTCAGTATTGATCATTGCCTATTACTATTATGTGCATGCTTTGAATAAAACAAATATCAAAGAAGTCATGCATGTAGAGCTAAGCCCTCATGGGCCTCTTGTTTAAAGGTTTTAACAGCAAATATTTTGAGCATGCTTAATATCTAATTGTAACTGTACATGATAAATTACCAAAAATGTCATGCTAGTAGATCATAGGCCTCTTGTTTATTTCAACAAAATCCTTTCAAATGACATCAAAATAATCCAGAATCCACATAACGGTACAGCAGATACGGTAATGTTATGAATCATATATCAGCACTCATGAAAAACTTTCATTATCAGAAATGTATTTATTGCATCGCATGGCAGACATGGAGGAATGATGATGTCCGGAGGCGTCATACGCATTGTAGTTGCCCGCACGTTGTCAGTGTCTGTGCCGTCACACTTTCATGTATATTCTCTAACTTCAGCATTACTTCTCCAATCTTTACAAAACTTAGCAATAATGCTCACTAGTATAAAATCTCATCTGAGACTGATCACCACTCAGATTGATGTAGCTACTTCAAACCAATAATATACATATTATAAGCTTCTATACTTGTTTTTATTTACCATATTTGACATTCTTTCAAGTGTATCATGATATTGGATTTAAAACAACTCTGCATTCCCAAGCACATAATAGAGTATTTTCTTATTTTATTGAAATTTAATAAAAATAATTGCATATGCATAATAATTATATTGCATTCAAATTCTCAAAGGTAATTGAAAAATGGTGTACCCATAATTTAGGTGTAATTTTGTTATTTGTTGTTAGTTTAATATGGTGACTTTAAGCATACCATGTATATATACAGTGATTTAATATTTGCACATTATTATTATATACAGCCAAAGACTATCACAAATCATTGAACAAGCTGTCAATGTCTCTGTTACAGTCTTTTTTTGCAAAATAACTGTGCTATCATTTTTTTGTTGAAACAGATCATTGATATCATAAATTTTGGAAACAAAATAAGACTCATATTTGTTGTTTTGTTCTTTGTCTGACCATTAATGGCCACATCTTTCTAAGACTGTGAGAGGGCTTATCAACATAATACTTGATCCAGTAAACTATAACATAGTTATTTTTTATGCCCCGAAAGGACATCACATAGTAATCGCACCATCCAGACGGAATTTATGAACTCTTATTCACAGGGACATCAAACTTGGTTGACAGATTTGTTGTGACCATTAGATGAACCCTATGAATTATGAGGTTATTGGGTTGAAGGTCAAGGTAATGTTGACCTTGAGACCTGAAAATCTGTTTCCAATCAGTAATAGAAAACTGATGAGGCCAAGGGACCTGCATCAAACTTGGTAGGTAGGTTGTTAATGACCAGCACATGAACCATAGTGATTTTGAGGATTGGGTCAAAGGTCAGGGTTGTGGTATTTCTGATCACTAACTGAATACAGCTAGGGCCCTGTGAATTGGTAGGCAGGTTTGGCATGACCAGTAGAACCCAACTGATTTTAAAGTAATTGGGACAAAGTTTAAGGTCGTGGTAAAAATCTGTTTCCAATCAAAACACTTTGTCCCAGAGACCTCAAACTTGGTAGGCAGGTTGGTCATGACTAGAAGATGAACCCTACCATTTCCAGTGATTGTTAGGTCAATGAGACAAAGGTAAAGGTCGTGGTGATACTGAGCTGAAAATCTGTTTTCGATCAAATACTGAAGAACGCTTGGTCTGAGTGACCTCAAACATGGAAGCCAGTTAAGTCATAACCAGTGATAAATTCCACCAATGTTTAGGTCAGTGGGTCAAAGGTGAAGGTCAATAGCTCATGAGAACACTTCGGCCTGGGAAGCTCATCATTGGTTGGCAGTTTCAATACTACCAGTGAATGAACAGTTATAATAGTGATACCAGGATGTAGTATACATGATAAAGCCATTTACATATAACATTCACTTAAAAGTTACCCAGTGCTAGTTATTTTGTCATGCTGTGTTTAAGATCAAGGTCACACAGAGTTCAAAGGTCATATGAACTTCACATGACTATTATTTGAGTCCGTTCCATATATCTTGAACCCTTTGGAGGATTTTGAAATTACTCTCAACAAATATTCACCATATTAAGATAATATGCAAAGGGCATCTTACAGCCAGCTTGGTTCAAGGTCAGGGTCAAACTTTAATGCCAATGGTCATTTCGGTATCATTGAGTAAAAAAATGATACAATAAGTGTTTTCAGATGCATTACCAGAAAAAATAATTTTTGGTGAAAACATGAGCGAGTCCCTTTAATACATATAGTTATCTTTTAGTGTGTGTTGTAACTATTATGTACATGCTTTAAATATGAACTACTGTCACTGACACATATTAGAATAGTTCATGCAACTATTTTCTCTCCTCAAAGCTGCACACTCACAGATTGAAAGTTTTGACAATTTTTTTTTTATTTTTTGTTTTGAAACGAGCCAATTTTTGCGAAAATCCATGGAAACCAGTTATATAAGACTGCAGACAAAATAATTGGTTGCAGATTTTTAGATTTAAGTTCGAACATTGATGTTTTATGCAATTTTCTTTAACTTAGTAACGGTTTAAGCCATAAAACATTAATTTTCTAACAAAAATATGAAAATCCGTGATCTGTTTTTTTGTCAGCAGTCTGCTATTATTTGGTTTGCTGACATTTAAGCAAAAAAATGATCTTTCCAAGACAAAAAATAAAAAAGTTGCAAAAATGGTAAATCTGTGAGAGTGCAGCTTTAATATGCAACGTTTTCAGCTGACCCAAACACAAAACGTTAGTTCCAGAAGGCTGCAAGCTGTCAATACATTAGTTTTAACACTTGAAACAAGTAGCCATACTTAATCTAAAAAAATGCTATTTCATACAATGTTCGAGTCCCTTCCACATTATATGGCAAAATACACATATGCCAAGGCATACTATTTCAAAGGAAGACACCATGTATAACATGCCTCATCATTTTGACAGGCGAAAACATCTGGCTTTGATTTCTTTATTATTGAATTATTCCCTTGTATGCATTAAAAGTATGTACTAACATTAATTTTATAATAATCAGTTAAACATTAGTTAACTGGAAAAACACAATTTAATGCAAACACTTGTCCTGGCTTAATGCCATATAGAGGCTTTTTCTTTGTTATACACTCATGTTCTATCCTGGCTACATTCCAGATGGAGACATTGTCTAAATTATACACTCATGTACTATCCTGGCTACATTCCAGTCAGTTAAACATTAGTTAACTTGAAAAACACAATTCAATGCAAACACTTATGTACTATCATGGTTACACGCCAGATGGATAATTTGTCTTTGTACTACATTTATGTTCTATCCTGGCTACATTCCAGATGGAGGCATTGTCTAAATTATACACTCATGTACTATCCTGGCTACATGCCAGATGGCGGCATTGTCTTTGTTATACACTCATGTACTATCCTGGCTACATGCCAGATGGAGGCATTGTCTTTGTTATACACTCATGTGCTATTCTGGCTACATCCCAGATGGAGGCATTGTCTTTGTTATACACTTATGTACTATCCTGGCTACATGCTAGATGGCATTGTCCTTGTTATACACTCATGTACTATCCTGGCTACATGCCAGATGGAGGCATTGTCTTTGTTATACACTCATGTACTTTCCTGGCTACATGCTAGATGGCATTGTCTTTGTTATACACTCATGTACTATCCTGGCTACATGCCAGATGGAGGCATTGTCTTTGTTATACACTCATGTGCTATTCTGGCTACATGCCAGATGGAGGCATTGTCTTTGTTATACACTTATGTACTATCCTGGCTACATGCTAGATGGCATTGTCTTTGTTATACACTTATGTACTATCCTGGCTACATGCCAGATGGAGGCATTGTCTTTGTTATACACTTATGTACTATCCTGGCTACATGCTAGATGGCATTGTCTTTGTTATACACTCATGTACTATCCTGGCTACATGCCAGATGGAGGCGTTGTCTTTGTTATACACTCATGTACTATCCTGGCTACATGCCAGATGGAGGCATTGTCCTTGTTATACACTTATGTACTATCCTGGCTACATGCCAGATGGAGCCATTGTCTTTGTTATACACTCATGTACTATCCTGGCTACATGCCAAATGGCATTGTCCTTGTTATACACTTATGTACTATCCTGGCTACATGCCAGATGGCATTGTCCTTGTTATACACTTATGTACTATCCTGGCTACATGCCAGATGGCATTGTCCTTGTTATACACTTATGTACTATCCTGGCTACATGCCAAATGGCATTGTCCTTGTTATACACTCATGTACTATCCTGGCTACATGCCAGATGGCATTGTCCTTGTTATACACTTATGTACTATCCTGGCTACATGCCAAATGGCATTGTCCTTGTTATACACTCATGTACTATCCTGGCTACATGCCAAATGGCATTGTCTTTGTTATACACTTATGTACTATCCTGGCTACATGCCAGATGGCATTGTCCTTGTTATACACTTATGTACTATCCTGGCTACATGCCAGATGGCATTGTCCTTGTTATACACTTATGTACTATCATAGCTACATGCCAGATGGAGGCATTGTCCTTGTTATACACTTATGTACTATCCTGGCTACATGCCAGATGTAGGCATTGTCTTTGTTATACACTTATGTACTATCCTGGCTACATGCCAGATGGAGGCATGGTCTTTGTTATACACTTATGTACTATCCTGGCTACATGCCAGATGGCAGCGTTGTCTTTGTTATACACTTATGTACTATCCTGGCTACATGCCAGATGGCATTGTCCTTGTTATACACTTATGTACTATCCTGGCTACATGCCAGATGGAGGCGTTGTCTTTGTTATACACTTATGTACTATCCTGGCTACATGCCAGATGGCAGCGTTGTCTTTGTTATACACTTATGTACTATCCTGGCTACATGCTAGATGGCATGGTCTTTGTTATACACTTATGTACTATCCTGGCTACATGCCAGATGGCAGCGTTGTCTTTGTTATACACTTATGTACTATCCTGGCTACATGCCAGATGGAGGCGTTGTCTTTGTTATACACTTATGTACTATCCTGGCTACATGCCAGATGGCATTGTCCTTGTTATACACTTATGTACTATCCTGGCTACATGCCAGATGGCATTGTCCTTGTTATACACTTATGTACTATCCTGGCTACATGCCAGATGTAGGCATTGTCTTTGTTATACACTTATGTACTATCCTGGCTACATGCCATCTGGCAGCGTTGTCTTTGTTATACACTTATGTACTATCCTGGCTACATGCTGGATGGAGGCATGGTCTTTGTTATACACTTATGTACTATCCTGGCTACATGCTAGATGGCATTGTCCTTGTTATACACTTATGTACTATCCTGGCTACATGCTAGATGGCATTGTCCTTGTTATACACTTATGTACTATCCTGGCTACATGCTAGATGGCATTGTCCTTGTTATACACTCATGTACTATCCTGGCTACATGCCAGATGTAGGCATTGTCTTTGTTATACACTTATGTACTATCCTGGCTACATGCTAGATGGCATTGTCCTTGTTATACACTCATGTACTATCCTGGCTACATGCCAGATGTAGGCATTGTCTTTGTTATACACTTATGTACTATCCTGGCTACATGCTAGATGGCATTGTCCTTGTTATACACTTATGTACTATCCTGGCTACATGCCAGATGTAGGCATTGTCTTTGTTATACACTTATGTACTATCCTGGCTACATGCCATCTGGCAGCGTTGTCTTTGTTATACACTTATGTACTATCCTGGCTACATGCTAGATGGCATTGTCCTTGTTATACACTTATGTACTATCCTGGCTACATGCCAGATGGCATTGTCTTTGTTATACACTTATGTACTACCCTGGTTAAATGTCAGATGGAGGCATTGTCTTGTTATACACTTATGTACTATCCTGGCTACATGCCAGATAGCAGCGTTGTCTTTGTTATACACTCATGTACTACCCTGGCTACATGCCAGATAGCAGCGTTGTCTTTGTTATACACTCATGTACTACCCTGGCTACATGCCAGATGGAGGCATTGTCTTTGTTATAAACTCATGTACTATTCTTGCTAAGTGCCTGATGGCTGCATTGTCGTTGTTATAAATTTTCAATGATTTCTTGTAGCACAGCCAAGCCTGGTCCAGCCTGTTCTGCAGTTCAAAGCAGTGACCCAGTATGTTGAAGGCTGTGTCTATATGGCCATGGCGTGTTCCCTTGGTGTACTCCAGAAGGTTATCTAGTGCCGTAAATGCTTTTATTGGCTGATGTAGTTCCCTGTACGTGAGGTGTTGTAAGTAGTAAAGGAATGGGATACAGTCAATGACTACATTGTTCTTCCACTCTTCATAAGGTGGTCTGTCTTTAGATTCTATACACCTGCACATTTCGTAAGCAAGATGTTTTGGAATGCAGTTTATTTCTTCTTTTGTAAATGTAATGCACGTCATCATGTATTTTGTTAGCAGCTCTTTACTTGAGAAGGAGACCATCTTGTTGCAAAGCTCATTGCTTGGTTTTGACCCCGTCCTTCCACTATGTGTACAACACTGCCACACTTCTAGTCCTAGTAATGCTGCACAGTCAGTCATTATTTCAATTGACAGCTTGTACCAGTCGACAATTTGCTGTGTAATCGGTTGACTGTGGAGGATTGAGGCAAATTTGGAGGCAATGGTACTATAAAAGAATGGGTTTATGAGAGAAGCTACTTCCTGTTCTATGTCACTGAAGGAATTTGAATTCATTCTTAAAAGGGTTGCGTGAAATAACATTTCATGAACTTTGCTATCGTTGAAATGTTTTGGAATGCAATTCAAGAGGTATTGCATTTCTAGATACAATATTTTCCTAAAGGCATTACACTCAGTTGGAGTCATGTTTATATTGTGACATATATTTTTTTCATTTCCTTTATATTGTTGCAGCCTCGTGCCTATATGGCTGAAATTGTTCAGACACTGCAGTTTTGAGTTGATCAAATCTGAAATAATGCCGATCAATTTAGGAAGTTCCCATTTGTGCAACTTCCCAACAAAAAGGTTGACTCCAGAAATCGTAAAATGCGGACAGTATTTTTGTTTTAACCATCTTAAAAGTGTAGTCAGAATGAGACTAACACATTGCACAATGTTGTCTTCCCTCCATATTGTAGGGGGATAGTTTTCTATTGTATACATCATTGCAGTTTTAATATGAAAAGTGCAGAAGCGATCTTCATACAGTGGTTTGAAAACAGATTTTCTTATTAGTTTGGTAAGTGTATATGCTTTCACTTGTGCAGTTGTTATATCAAACATCAAATATCTTTCCATTAATGTAGTTGAAAACCGCCACTGCAATTTCGATAAAGGGTAGTTTAGCAATGTTGACGGAATGTTACAAACGAATGCTTCATGTTCACATGATTTTGGAGGTGGGCTCTCTCTGTAGCTCTGCGGTACAAAGAAGACTCCAGCCTCCCTGGCCCTTTCCATTATGCCTGTACTTGGCCAATGTCCAGGGCGTGGTCTGTGAAACATGAACTGGCATTCCTCTGGTAGTTCTGCACATTGGTATGCATAAACATTGTCCGCTTCTTCATTGACAGTTATTGATGGTCCGTGTTGAGTAATTTTAAACCAACCACTACTGTATGCTTTGTGCCATTCAACCCATGTATTGGCCACTAACACTCTCCCATCACCAATGAGCACATCATCAGGACCTTCTGTTTTTACTGCTGGTAGTGGCACGTCACCTCTCAGTCTCTGTAAGTAACAGTGCTGCGGAGGAGTGAGCTCATCCCTTAAAACCAAAAGATTTGGCTTTCCTTTCTGCCATTTGTTCAAGTGGAGAATGACATGGACACTTTCGTCACTATGCAAGGTGTCATGATCCGATTCCATCCAAAAAGTTGTTGTGGCCTCAGTCTGACTACCAAAGACGTAATCAGTTAAAGGTATATACTTTAAAATCGAACAAATAGTACTGAATGTTTCAATCCTGAGAAATGTGTTCCTTCTCCACTCAATCATCCGTCTGTTGACACCGATATCCTCCATCACCTGGGACAGCCGCAGAGAAAACAGTCTCTCACTCTCCCGGTCACTATCCATGTCTTGTTTGTATTTAAACTTATTCCATAGTTGTATTTTTTCAATAATGTAAACAAAATGAAATATGAAATAAATTCATTTGCTTGTTGTGGTTACTCTTTTTTGAATTATTTATCTACTCCAAAATTAACAAATAAAATCAACAGTCCAACACGTGAAGACGATACAAGTTTGTCAGTTTCTTTAAAACACAAATCTTAACCCATTATCACGCACGTTTGTGTTACTTGGAGCATGCATTAAATGCAGGTCTTATTTCAACTCAAACTGTTTAAATCACATCCCAATCCCATGAGCTCATATTTCAAATATGCTACACAGATCTGTTAAGTTTCGTAGCATGATGATATATTATGTCCGGTATGTGTTTCACTTCTTCTTACCATACGTCGTGTCTATAACCTTTGTCGTGTGTTTTCATTATATACGTGAATTTCACGACACTTGCCATTTTGGTATAGTTATTGTCAGTTTGTTATGGACACACAGGGTTTCTTGATCTTGAATCATATCCTTATATTTACATTCTAGAACGACCTATTCACTTTTCACAAAATATAGGCTGAACCTGTTACCTGAATGTGTTCATTAGGCAATCGGAACACCTCGGCCAAATCGCACCAACTCGGCCATTTCCGGCAAGCTTCGAGATAGACCTTATCCTACAGATTTGACATATCCCGAAACTTGCCGGAGGTGGCCGAGCTGTTGGTGTCTAAGTATTCCCAAGGTTTATTTTCCCCAGTCCATTTGTCGGGAACCACAGGGCCAATACTTTAAATGCTCTTGATCAAACATATTTCTGACAAATTCTAAATACGCGATCTAGGTAGGATAAACATACATATAATGAGTCCTTTTAGCTCTTCTGTTTTTTTAAAGACGGAAAGTTAAGGTATTTTCATAGCTTTTGTGTTATTGTCGGTGTCGTATTCGACAGCTTCTTCGTCATGCAATACCGTTTACCTTGGTGACAACTCCAAAACTGTTCAATATAGTTGAATTATTCCCCTTTTTACTGAAAAACAAAACAACATAAATGGACATGCGTTGGGGTTTGCTGATAATAAGCTATACCTATATATACAAAGTTTTCGCTATATTTATTATATATGGCAGAAATATGTCTAGGGTAGCATTGTGTGAGAACAAATTAATAGTAGGAGACTATGTTTCCATCTGCATCACACCAAGGGTAAACACACGCACTGGCTATGAATGTGGGGTTTTATTGTATGGAAATATTGATGCCTTTAGTTGTTTTTTGTATTTCTGCGTATGAAAAACATTTTGAAAGGCATAACGTAGAAATATGTACACGTCACGGAATGGGGACTCTAAGGTCTTGTTGGAAAAAAGATGAAGATCTATAACGTGACTGAGTTCATATGGAGTCTTTGTGGGATATTGTGGATCGATTCCGAGTCCTTGTGAGATACTGTGGATCGATTTTGAGCCTTTGTGAGACACTGTGGATCGATTCCGAGCCTTTGTGAGATACTGTGGATCGATTCCGAGCCTTTGTGAGATACTGAGGATCGATTCCGAGCCTTTGTGAGATACTGTGGATCGATTCCGAGCGATTCCGAGCCTTTGTGAGATACTGTGAGATACTGTTTATCGATTCCGAGCCTTTGTGAGATACTGTGAGATACTGTGGATCGATTCCGAGCCTTTGTGAGATACTGAGAATCGATTCCGAGCCTTTGTGAGATACTGTGGATCGATTCCGAGCCTTTATGTGATACTGTGGATCGATTCCAAGTCCTTGTGAGATACTGTTGATCGATTCTGAGCCTTTGTGTGATACTGTGGATCGATTCCAAGTCCTTGTGAGATACTGTGGATCGATTCCGAGCCTTTGTGTGATACTGTGGATCGATTCAGACCCTCTGTGAGATACTGAGGGTCGATTCTAAGTCCTTGTGAGATACTGTTGATCGATTCTGAGCCTTTGTGAGATACTGAGAATCGATTCCGAGCCTTTGTGAGATACTGTGGATCGATTCCGAGCCTTTGTGTGATACTGTGGATCAATTCAGACCCTTTGTGAGATACTGAGGGTCGATTCCGAGTCCTTGTGAGATACTGTTGATCGATTCTGAGCCTTTGTGAGATACTGTTGATCGATTCCGAGCCTTTGTGAGATACTGTTGATCAATTCCGAGCCTTTGTGAGATACTGAGGATCGATTCCGAGCCTTTGTGAGATACTGTGGATCGATTTCGAGCCTTTGTAAGATACTGTTGATCGATTCCGAGTCTTTGTGAGATACTGTGGATCGATTCCGAGTCCTTGTGAGATACTGTTGATCAATTCCGAGCCTTTGTAAGATACTGTTGATCAATTCCGAGCCTTTGTGAGATACTGTGGATCGATTCCGAGTCCTTGTGAGATACTGTTGATCGATTCCGAGCCTTTGTGAGATACTGTGGATCGATTCCGAGTCCTTGTGAGATACTGTTGATCAATTCCGAGCCTTTGTGAGATACTGAGGATCGATTCCGAGCCTTTGTGAGATACTGTGGATCGATTCCGAGACTTTGTAAGATACTGTTGATCGATTCCGAGTCTTTGTGAGATACTCAAAGTCGATCTGGCCTCTGATGAGTTAGGATGGATTGTTGGTAGTCCAGATATAGCGTAGACGTTAGTTACCAATTCCGAGTCTTTGTGTTATTCCGTGGATTGATTTCACCACTGGTGAGTTAGGATGGATTGTTGGTAGTCCAGATACAAATTTATTGTTGTTTTAATAAAATTAAAAATAGTAATTAATCCCAAAACCGTTATGGGGTTGTGTTGTGTTAATCGACATGGTCACTTAAATTTCCTGTCGACAATTGATAGTCCTTATATATGTATCAATATGTATCAGACATTATGATAATATTTTGGGATAAAGAAGCGTTTTGTGGAAATATTGAAAGTCCAAAATACTTCAATAACCTTAAGAATTCAATACCGTGTCAGTAAAAATAAGTAAACCTTTTTCGTAGTGAATTTTTCACCAACTCAGTCGACGCGCCTATTTCATTCTTCAGCTATATTGCTTAAATTAAGTTCAAGGTCAAATATGATGGCCAAAAGTCACATAGCCCTACTTCATCTCCCCTTCATATCTGTTCTACCGCTGAAAGGATTTTAAAATGACTTGGTACAGAATTGAACGCCGACGTACAGACAACATAGCTTAGGTGTCAGATAGCCATTTTTGTTGGCACTGCAAAAGACATGACTCTGCATAATTTTGAAGAAAAAGACGCACAAATGTGCATTTTTGGTGAATTGCTTAGATTAAGTCTCTCGTAGGTTTAAGCGTTCATGAAAATATAAGTATGTCATCCCCGTTCATTGGGATACATTGTATATGCCCTCTTTACCAGTCCGTCAGTCAGTACGACCGTCAATCTGTATGACACTCTTCGTTTCCGCTCAATAACTATAGAACGCTTGGATCTAGGAGCTTCATACTTCGTATGCAGGTTGGTCATGACCAGTAGATAGCCTCTATTGATTATTGATTTTGAGATCAGTAGGTCAAAGGAGAAGGTCGCGGTGAACTCGAGGTGACTAAACGGTTTCCGCACAATAACTGATGATTCTTTGGGTCTATGAACTTCATACTTGGTATGCCAGTTTTTCATGACTAGCAGATGACTCATACTGACTTTGAGATAAGTTGGTCGAAGGTCAAGGTAAAAAACTAATAAACACGTGGGCCTAGAAACCTCCTCATGGGTAGGCAGTTTTGAAACTACCAGTTGATGACCTCTATTTATAATGGATACACTATTAAATTCGGGTGAATAGGTCAATTTTCAAGGTCACTGTTGGTTTGTCTCTAGTCCAAATGTTCGCAATTCAAGACCATTATTCATTATTTCTCAGCTACGACCACAAAATGGGTGAGACGAGCGCTTTTCAAGAAATCGATCTCTTGTTTCTTCAGGCTATATTATTTTAATAACGTTTTTTTAATAGCGAACAAGTAACAACAGCAACGTACGAAACGTGGAACAGCTCGATATCAGACACAAACAAAATCATAGAGCATTAAATATAATGCTTTTTCTAACATTAAGTTCCTTGATTAAAAAAAGGAAAGATAAAATGCCACTCATAAAGTGTCGTTCCATGCGTGTAAATATACTTCTTGGTTCTTAGTAGCTCTGTAGAGTTCTTAGTAACTCTTTGTCGTTTTTATTAGTTCTTATTGGCTCTAAGTGGCTCATAGTGGTTCTTATTAGTTATTCTGACTCTTATTAGGTCTAAGTGGTTCTTAGTACCTCTTAGTGGTTCTAAATAACTCTTAATGGTTCTTAGTAATTCTAAGTGGTTCTCAATAGCTCTGAGTGGTTCTTATTAGTTCTTAGTAGTTCTTCATGATTCTTATTAGTTCTTAGTAGTTCTTCGTGATTCTTATTTGTTCTTAGTAGGTCTAAGTAACTCATAGTGGTTCTTAGTAACTCTTAGTGGTTCTTAGTAACTCTTAGTGGTTCTTATTAGTTCTTAGTAGTTCTTAGTGGCTCTTATTTGCTCTTAGTAGGTCTTAGTAACTCTTAGTGGTTCTTAGTAACTCTTAGTGGTTCTTATTAGTTCTTAGTAGTTCTTAGTGGCTCTTATTTGCTCTTAGTAGGTCTTAGTAACTCTTAGTGGTTCTTAGTAACTCTTAGTGGTTCTTATTAGTTCTTAGTAGTTCTTAGTGGCTCTTATTTGCTCTTAGTAGGTCTTAGTAACTCTTAGTGGTTCTTAGTAACTCTTAGTGGTTCTTAGTAACTCTTAGTGGTTCTTTTTAGTTCTTAGTAGTTCTTAGTGGCTCTTATTTGCTCTTAGTAGGTCTTAGTAACTATAAGTGGTTCTTAGTAGCTCTTAGTGGTTCTTAGTAGCTCCTAGAGGTTTTTCTTAGCTCGTTTTGGCTGTTATTAGTTCTTAGTGCTCTTAGTGGTTCTTATTTGTTCTTATTAGTTCTTAGTAACTCTTAATGGTTCTTAATAACTCTTAGTGGTTCTTAATAGCTCTAATGGTTCTTATTAGTTCTTCTTGACTCTTGTTAGTTCTAAGTGGTTCTTAGTACCTCTTTGTGGTTCTTAATATCTCTTAATGGTTCTTAGTAATTCTAAGTGGTTCTTAATAGCTTTTAGTGGTTCTTATTAGTTCTTAGTGCCTCTTTGTGTTTTTTAGTAACTCTTAGTATCCTAGTAATTCTTAGTGGTTCTTAGTAACTTTTTATAGGTCTTAGTAACTCTTAGTGGTTCTTAGTAGCTCGTTTTGGTTGTTATAAGTTCTTAGTAGCTCCTAGTGGTTCTTAGTAACTCTGTAACTCTTAGTGATATAACTTAGTAACTCTCATTAGGTCTTAGTAACTCTTAGTGGTTCTTAGTAGCTCGTTTTGGTTGTTATAAGTTCTTAGTAGCTCCTTGTGGGTCTTAGTAACTCTGTAACTCTTAGTGATATAACTTAGTAACTCTCATTAGTTCTTAGTAACTCTTAGTGGTTCTTACTTACTCTTTATGGTCTTAATTGTTCCCAGTAACTTTGTTAAAGTTAATCGTTATTAACGAGATTGTTGTTAACTTTTAAAAGTGAACTATTTGATGAGGTTCTCATATATTTAAATATAAACAAGTTCAGCTGAAACTATTGTCTTAAATATTGTTATAAATACAGCAGAACAATCGGCCTATTTCTTTCCGTGTATATAATTTTTAAATTAAGATATGAGTACTGTTTATTTAATGAAGTAATACACTGTGTACATTAAAGTGAGGTTTAATGTATATATGCGGTTTTTTCACACTGTATATTTAATTAATAATACATATAAGTTAGGTTAATTTCGTTCATGCATGTTATCACACCGTCAGAATAAAACAACACTAAAGTATGTTGCTTATGGCGTAATAAAATACAAATGTTGCAACTTTTTGTCATTTGAAATATATAAAACATCCTAGGTACGCGCAGGATGTTGGCTACACTTTATCTAAAGTTCACTAACATGGACACATATTTAAGCTTTGTTATCTCAATGGCTTAGGCTTAAAAAATAATGTTAGTTTACGGTGTCCCGGCCTACCCTGTTTTTGCCCCGACCCTAGAACTTTTATTGCCTCGAGAATTATGTTTTATTATTTGTTTGATTTTTCCTTGTTTTAAAAGTTTAAACATGAAGTTTTTTTGGCTTTTAACAATACCAGTGATGTTTATACTGATTGTAAACGTGTTTTTAGCATTTACTTTATAGTTTATTGGATACAGAAAAGAATCATGAAACGATTTGCCTAATAAAAAGAAAGAATAATTTTTTTTATTTTAGTCCTACCTTCCCTATTTTTTAGGCATGAAACATGAAACAAACATATCTATTTTGACGCCTTCGAGTTTTTGTTAATCTTTCATGTACATTTGTATAACAATTCTTTTATCTTATTTGCACGTGTGCGATATCAGTAATGCTGGAGAAGTGTCTCATTGATTTGTCAATAAATGAATTCTGAAGTTTGGTCCCTGTACGGTACGGAATCCTATTTGTGCCATCGCGATCCCGCCCCTAGATTTTTGAACATGTCCAAGAAGAAGAACGAATTATTTCAATGTTAAAATGTCGCATCTTTTTAAAAAAATTGTTCAGTACTCTATACAGTATAGTAAAACATTGTGTTTCTTAGTTGAATTTCGATAAAAAATATGCATGATTCAATATTTAGTTCGGGGCATCATCTCGATAAAAAAGGCGATATGTATTGCTGCATCGGCGGATCCTTTTCCATTGAATTCCTAGAGGTTTTGCGATATTAAATACTGTACGAATTGAAAAAAATGCGACATTTTAGCAAACAAAAATCGCTGTTTTTTCTTCAACATTTTCAAAATGCGAAGGACAGGATCGCGATGTCCCTTTTCGGATTCCGTACCAAATATAAGGTCACTGTTCAGAATAAAGTGCTCGTTAATTATTATTTATATATTTACGGATATTCACCACCGCGCATAACTTGTGACTGTTATGGCTGAAATGCGATAATTAAAGTGAGTGGCCTCTAAGCATTTAGATCTCCATGATATTGACAACGAAACAACTAAACTTCCTGTTTGTATTATTTAACTAGTCCAGACTGAACTTCATTGTAAATTTCAATTCGGTGTGAAGTGTTTCATATATCTATACTATACAGGATGTAAAATACGGTTTAAAACGATGTGGTGTTTATTAAAGGAACACTATTTTTAGTAAAAGTGTGTATCTTTCAGAAATAAATAAGCGAGTAACATGAGAATATGAGATAAAATGACAGTTTCGGATTCAAGTCTAGAATGAGGAAGTTTTGAAAAGCATTTACATGAACAAAGTTATTTTTGCCGACGAGCTGTAAGCGAATAAGGCTCGTACTCATTCAAATCGTTTAACTGGAATAAGTAAGATTCATTGTGCTTTACTAAATTACAGTATTATGTGACTATATACTATACTCTTTAAGTAAGTTGTTTATACATAAAGTTTAATCAATTTTAATCGAAAGGACTTTATGTATTATTTTACTTGAAGTGTTAATTGTGATAAGTATTGATAGTGATCATCGACGTTCAGTGATTTTATGGATAAATAATACCTATAAACTGAATATTAATTGTTAAAGTATGTAGAAGTGATCAGCATTATTGAGGGAAACCGTTGGTTTTGTATTAAGATAATAATAACACCATTCAAAACAAACGTGTCTTTATTTAGTTTGAAAATAATTTAAAGCTGCACTCTCACAGATTGACCTTTTTAACAACTTTTTAAAGCAGATTTTCAACGAAAACCCAGGTTATTACACTAGGGGTGTCGATTGGCGGGATGGCGGGCGGGCGGGTGTCCGGGCGTTCGGTCGGGAGGCAAACAGTGGTTTCCGACCAATAACTTAAGCTAGCATTGATGGATAGTAAAGAAAGTTGGTGTGTAGGTAGCTTAAGTGAAGAGCTAGATTGGGATCGCTGTTAAGGCGGGATGGGATCAAGGTCAAGGTCACTGATACTAAAAGTAGCAAAAAAGGTTTCCACAGCACACCTTAAGTAAGAATAGATGGATAGTGAAGAAAGTTGGTGTGTAGGAAGCTTAAGTGAAGAGCTAGATTTGGATAGCTGTTGATGAAGGATGGGGTCAAGGTGAAGGTCACTGTTACTAAAAGTAGAAAAAAAGGTTTCCAACCAACATCTTAAGAAGAATATATATATATATATAGTGATACAATTTGGTGTGTATGTCGCTTATGTGAATACCTTGGGATTGCAATTGAGGGGGTGGTATCAAGGTCAAGGTCACTGTTACAAAAATAGAAACGACCGTCACTACCTGATACTATCATTGGTGGATAGTTATAGAAAGTTGTTTGTAGGTTTCTTTTGTAAAGAGCGGGTTTGGGATTGCTTTTGATGGGGGGTAAAGGTTAAGGTCACTGTTCAAAAGAAATAGAAAAATGGTTTCAGCCCAATAACTTAAGTAAGAATTGGCAGTGACGGAAGTTGGTGTGTAGATAGCTTATGTGAAGAGCTAGCTTAGGATTATTGGGGGTCAAGATCAAGGTCACTGTTACTAACAGTAGACAAAAGGTTTCCGCCAAACAACTAAAGTAAGAATTGGTTGATAGTGATGAAAATTGGTGTGAAGGTAGCTAATGTTAATAGCTAGCTTAGAATTACTTTTGAGGGGGTTTGGGGTCAAGGTCAAGGTCACTGTTACTCAAAATAGAAACGGGCGTCAAGCATTGGTTTCCGTTCAATAAGTGAAGCTATAATTAATGGATTGTTATGCCAAGTTGTGTGTATGTAGCTTATTTGAAGTGCTAGCTTAGGATTGTTTTTGGGGAGGGTGTGGTCAAGGTCAAGGTCACTGTTACGAAAAATGGAATAATGGTTTCCGACCATTCACTTAAGTAAGAATTGATGTATAGTTATGAAGGTTGGTATGTAGATAGTTTATGTAAAGTGCTAGCTTGGGATTGCTTTTGATGAGGTCGGGGTCAAGGTCAAGGATCCTGTTGCATAAAATAGGAAAAAGGTTTCTGCCCAATAACTTAAGTTAGAACTGATGGATAATAAAAATGTTTGTATGTAGGTAGCTTATGTGAAAAGCTAGCTTGCGATTGCTTTTGAGGAGGGTGGGGTCAAGGTAACTGATACTTTAAACAGAAAAAATGGTTTCCGCCCATTAACTTAAGTAAGAATTGATAGACAGTGATGAAAGTTTGTATGTAGGTATTTTATGTAAAGAGCTGACTTTGAATTTGTTTCGAGAGGGAATGGTGAAGTTCGGTGTAACTCAAATTAGAAAAAATAGTTTCCACTCAATGAATTCAGTTAATATTGAAAGATAGTATTGAAAGTTGATGTGGATGTGTAGGTCGCTTATGTAAAGAGCTAGCTTCGGATTGCTTTTAAGAGGGAGTCAAGATCAAGGTCACTGTTACTTAAAATAGAAAACTGGTTTCCGTCCAACAACTTAAGTTAAAATTGATGAAAACTAAACATAAGATACTTAATAAGAGAAATTTCCAGCTACGTCTCTTTTTAAAAAAACGTAAGGACAAAGGCTGCTACATTTCTCATTTCTCATTCAATATATTAATTGGTTGTACTTTCTGATTGCCCAAATAAAAAAAACTGCTTTCGTCGCAATGCGGCGCTTCTAGTTTTGATCTTGGAATGAGACAATTGTTTGTTCGAATGTCTGGAAATTAGTAATATAGGAAGGCTGACTTAAGATGAGATCGCAGTTATTTTCATATTTATGGTCGAAAGTTGATGTTTTATGGCTAAAAGCGTTATAAACGCTTGAAGGAAATTGAAATGTCCGGCCGTTTTACGAACAATTGAGATCTGTTCGATATTTCATGACTGAATTGAATTCTGCCAAAATCAGCTGATTCTAAGACAACAAATTAAGAAAATGTCAAAACTGTCAATCTGTGAGAGTGCACTTTAAATCATTATTGTTTCCTAATTGATATATTTAAACGGCAGGACAAAGTATGTACGCTCCATTACGCGAAGACTATGGGCAAAATTATGGAAGAGGCGGTGGTGATGAAGAAATTTACTCAAACTCCGGGGTGACTACGGCTGACCTTGAACTTGAATGGTACTGGGGTGATATTACTAAGTCAGAAGTCAACGACTTAATGCAAGGTAAACCGGATGGATCGTTTCTCGTACGCGACGCCACGACCCCTGGAGATTATACTATGACCTTGAAAAAAGGGGGAACAAATAAACTAATCAAAATATATCAATCACCCCAGGGTTTTGGGTTCACGGATCAGTTTGAGTTTAAAACCTTAGAGGACCTTATTGAACACCACAAGGAACATTCGTTAGTCAACTATAACGCCGCCCTAGACATGAAATTGCTGTACCCCGTCTCGAAAGAACCTAAAAGAGAATCGGTAGGTATCCATGGCAACAATCATCACGTTTCTAGGTTTGTATTAAATCAATCTGCTATCTTTTTTTTGGACAAATATGAAGCTTACACACTTCAAAACAAATTCCTCGCAAATTCAATTTTCCTGGTTTGTATTAAATCAATCTGCAATTCAGTATATGTTTATTTTAACAAATATGAAGCTTAAACACTTCAAAACAGATTCCTCGCAAATTCAATTTTCCTGGTTTGTATTAAATCAATCTGCAATTCAGTATATGTTTATTTTAACAAATATGAAGCTTAAACACTTCAAAACAGATTCCTCGCAAATTCAATTTTCCTGGTTTGTATTAAATCAATCTGCAATTCAGTATATGTTTATTTTAACAAATATGAAGCTTAAACACATCAAAACAAATTCCTCGCAAATCAAATTCAAAAAATATCTTGGTAGCTTCTAGTTTAAATGAACTCGTTTTTGGACGATAATGGGTACTGGAGTGTTAATAAGTATCACGATGCAAATGAGTGGTCAAAGGTCACATTTTTATGTCCACGGGGGCATCTTAAAGGATATCAAACAATTGTATTATTTGTGGCAAATCTTATCAGGGAGTAAGAGTGCGTCTTTAAGTATTTGTGTCTTTATTATTATAGATAAAAACGTTCCGCAATTCCCTAAATGTTTAAAAAAGTCAATAGGGCGTGATGGGGAAACTTTAAAAAATAAATGTCGAAAAACATGTAAACTTTGAAATATTCTAATTCAAGTGTGTTCCTGATTGATAATCACGGTGCTCATTTGGAAACTTGCTTGTACATGGCGCGTTTTTCAGTTCGGTGACGAAACCAAACGAAAACACGACTTCCGGGAAATATACGAGCGTCTAAGGCAGGAAGAACAGACACTTGCGGAGCTCTACAACGCCCAGAGCAAGCATCACGAGGCGCTTGCAACCCATAACCGGTTGGTGACAGGGTTGGACGAGACGCTTGCAGTATACACCGCACAGGTCGAGCTACACCGGCAGTTTCATGGGGAGGTCTCGGGCATTGACTTGCCGCAGTAGGTGTTTTCATATACAGTCGAACCCCGTTGGCTCTAACTCGCTTGGTTCGACATCCTCGTTGGCTCGAACTGGATGTAAAGAACCGGTTTCTTTATACTAAATGTAAGCATTTCCGCTTGGCTCGAAATATTCGAGGCTCGAGATATTTTCGACGGTTCCTGCGAGTTAGAGCGAACGGGGTTCGATTGTATTTAAAAAAAATACAATATTAACCTTCTATTCTTGTCCATGTAGTTCCCATCATATCCTAAAAGAGACGGTTTACCAGTTAGGTTCCGTTCCGAATTTGAGGCTACTAGTTACAGTGAGTCGAGTCAAACATATAAACATCAAATGAGGTTTAAACCAATAACAGTGTGTCAAACATATGAACATCAAATGAGGTTTAAACCAATAACAGTGTGTCAAACATATGAACATCAAACGAAGTTTAAAGCTAGTGCCAATGAGTCGAAGATATGAACATCAAACGAAATTGAGGCTAGTGCCAATGAGTCGAAGATATGAACATCTAACGAAATTGAGGCTAGTGACAATGAGTCGAAGATATGAACATCAAACGAATATTAGGCTAGTGACAATGAGTCGCAGATATTAACATCAAACGCATTTAAGACCAGTGACATTGAGTCGAAGATATAAACATCAAACGAAATTTAGGCTAGTGTCAACAAAATTTAGGCTAGTGACAATGAGTCGAAGATATGAACATCGAATGAAATTTAGGCTAGTGTCAATGAGTCGAAGATATGAACATCAAACGAAACTTAGGCTAATGCCAATGAGTCGAAGATATGAACATCTAACGAAATTGAGGCTAGTGCAAATGAGTCGAAGATATGAACATCTAACGAAATTGAGGCTAGTGACAACGAAATTTAGGCTAGTGCAAATGAGTCGAAGATATGAACATCTAACGAAATTTAGGCTTGTGACAATGAGTCAAAGATATGAACATCTAACGAAATTGAGGCTTGTGACAATGAGTCAAAGATATGAACATCTAACGAAATTGAGGCTAGTGACAATGAGTCGAAAATATGAACATCTAACGAAATTGAGGCTAGTGACAATGAGTCGAAGATATGAACATCAAACGAAATTGAGGCTAGTGACAACGAAATTTAGGCTAGTGACAATGAGTCGAAGATATGAACATCGAACGAAATGTTGGCT
This sequence comes from Mya arenaria, assembly GCF_026914265.1. NCBI lineage: Eukaryota > Metazoa > Mollusca > Bivalvia > Myida > Myidae > Mya > Mya arenaria. The sequence goes on along the minus strand of NC_069123.1, from coordinate 32,114,798 downwards.
AGTGACAATGAGTCGAAGACATGAACATTGAACGAAATTTAGGCTAGTGACAATGAGTCGAAGATATGAACATGTAACGAAATTGAGGCTAGTGACAATGAGTCGAAGATATGAACATCTATCGAAATTGATGCTAGTGACAATGAGTCGAAAATATGAACATCAAACGAAATTAAGGCTAGTGACAACGATATGTAGGCTAGTGACAGCGAAATATAGGCTAGTGACAATGAGTCAAAGATATGAACATCAAACGAAATTAAGGCTAGTGACAACGAAATTTAGGCTAGTGATAATGAGTCGAAGATATAAACATCTAACGAAATTGAGGCTAGTTACAATGAGTCGAAGATATAAACATCGAACGAAATTTAGGCTAGTGACAATGAGTCGCAGATATTAACATCAAACGCATTTAAGACCAGTGACAATGAGTCGAAGATATAAACATCAAACGAAATTTAGGCTAGTGTCAACAAAATTTAGGCTAGTGACAATGAGTCGAAGATATGAACATCGAATGAAATTTAGGCTAGTGTCAATGAGTCGAAGATATGAACATCAAACGAAACTTAGGCTAGTGCCAATGAGTCGAAGATATGAACATCGAACGAAATTGAGGCTAGTGCCAATGAGTCGAAGATATGAACATCTAACGAAATTGAGGCTAGTGACAACGAAATTTAGGCTAGTGCAAATGAGTCGAAGATATGAACATCTAACGAAATTTAGGCTTGTGACAATGAGTCGAAGATATGAACATTAACGAAATTGAGGCTTGTGACAATGAGTCGAAGATATGAACATCTAACGAAATTGAGGCTAGTGACAACGAAATTTAGGCTAGTGCAAATGAGTCGAAGATATGAACATCTAACGAAATTTAGGCTTGTGACAATGAGTCGAAGATATGAACATTAACGAAATTGAGGCTTGTGACAATGAGTCGAAGATATGAACATCTAACGAAATTGAGGCTAGTGACAATGAGTCGAAAATATGAACATCTAACGAAATTGAGGCTAGTGACAATGAGTCGAAGATATAAACATCGAACGAAATTGAGGCTAGTGACAATGAGTCGAAGACATGAACATTGAACGAAATTTAGGCTAGTGACAATGAGTCGAAGATATGAACATGTAACGAAATTAAGGCTAGTGACAATGAGTCGAAGATATGAACATCTATCGAAATTGAGGCTAGTGACCATGAGTCGAAAATATGAACATCAAACGAAATTTAGGCTAGTGACAACGATATGTAGGCTAGTGACAACGAAATATAGGCTAGTGACAATGAGTCAAAGATATGAACATCAAACGAAATTAAGGCTAGTGACAACGAAATTGAGGCTAGTGACAATGAGTCGAAGATATAAACATCTAACGAAATTGAGGCTAGTGACAATGAGTCGAAGATATGAACATCGAACGAAATTTAGGCTAGTGACAATGAGTCAAAGATATTAACATCAAACGCATTTAAGACCAGTGACAATGAGTCGAAGATATAAACATCAAACGAAATTTAGGCTAGTGTCAACAAAATTTAGGCTAGTGACAATGAGTCGAAGATATGAACATCGAATGAAATTTAGGCTAGTGTCAATGAGTCGGAGATATGAACATCGAATGAAATTTAGGCTAGTGCCAATGAGTCGAAGATATGAACATCTAACGAAATTGAGGCTAGTGACAATGAGTCGAAGATATGAACATCTAACGAAATTGAGGCTTGTGACAATGAGTCGAAGATGTGAACATCAAACGAAATTTAAGCTAGTGACAATGAGTCGAAGATATGAACATCAAACGAAATTGAGGCTAGTGACAATGAGTCGAAGAAATAAACATCAAACGAAATTTAAGCTAGTGACAATGAGTCGAAGATATGAACATCAAACGAAATTGAGGCTAGTGACAATGAGTCGAAGATATGAACATCAAACGAAATTAAATTTAAGCTAGTAATAGAGTCGAAGACATGGACATTGAACGAAATTTAGGCTAGTGACAATGAGTCGAAGACATGAACATCAAACGCATTTTAGGCTAGTGACAATTAGTCGAAGACGTGAACATTAAACGCATTTTAGGCTAGTGACAATGAGTCGAAGATTTAAACATCAAACGAAATTTAGGCTAGTGACAATGAGTCGGAGATATGAACAGCAAACGAATTTTAGGCAGGTCACAGTGAGTCGACCGTTATGAGGAAATTGGTTGAAAATCGTGTTAACAATATGGTAAAATGGCTCATTTATAACTGAGTCTCTATAAGCAAGGTGCATTTAACTTAAAGTGTCTGTTTTTTAACCTTTGTAAACAAACTGTCGTACTGGAAATGCAAACGCAATTATTCTCAAATTACGTACAAATATCCCGATCGACACCGGATAACATAGTCTTAGCAAACGACTTGTCAAACTGCCTTTAACTTAACTGTAGAATTATGTATCATATTGAAGAGGCACATGTCAATCACAGAGAGCTTCACCTACTTCATGTTTGTTGGTATACCAAAAAAGGCCAGCGTCTCTTTTTATAATTCACACACAATTCATGTTAGTTTGTCGGTATATCAAGACATGGAGCTTTATTTATAATGCTATTTAAATATATACATACCAGTATATAATTATGTATATACCCATACATCGGCAGTTTAATGTTTACTAAGTACAACATGCATTTATAGGAATTTCGCGATGCAATTTTTCGCGACAGATTGGGTCATTGTCAAACTGTTTTCGAAACTATTTCCAACAAGTAGCTTTGTAACTTATCTAAGAACTCTAGATTCGTTAATGTGGTGGTGGTGTTAGTAGTTTATACTCCGGGTCCCGGCGTGAGCACATTGAAGGGTCCCAGAGTGACAGTTCAACCACCGCACACCTATCCTGGGTGGTGAACCAGTACTAGGTGCCTTCACTTCTGCAAGGAACTGACAACTTCTGTACATGCCAGGAGCAGTGGTACAGTGGGAATGGTCGTAGAAAGGATTTCATAACCAATCACAACAGAAGTGACCTGGTCCGCCCGGGAATCGAACCTGGGTTGTCCGATTAACAGTCCAACGCTCTACCGACTGAGCTAACCGGGCGGACTAATTCGTTAATGTAGATGTGCGAGTTGCTTAAATAGCGTAAACCAAACATCTCTTCCAGGGTCCGAGACAACTTTACGGCGCTGATGGATCGGTTGAAAGAGATCCAGGACTGTCGTGACTCCCTGGAAAACAATGACATCAGTCTCCTGCAGGATATACGGAGCGTCGGAGCGGACATTGCGGAGCAGAAACAGCGAGTTGTTGCCCTCGAGAAAGACAAAGTCCACCGACAAAGGTAACTGTTACAGAGTGTGTATACCACGTGATAAATTACGTCATAAATGCATTCGGAACTCCTCGGCCATTTTTATCGAAAACAAACTCGGATGTATGCCGGTACATCAGTAGAAGTAGCTCGTAAAAAAATAAATTATATTATTGATTAAATGTAGTGTTTAAGCGTGTATGTGTAGATCTAAGTTTAAATTGATTGTCAGTGAAGTGTATTATTGCAAACATAATGAAGATTACCAAGAGTAAGGTCATTAAGTTTAACTGCTAAATTGAAGTACCAGGCGCGTAGGAAGGAAATTGACTCTGGGGCCGCGGAAGGGGTTGGCACGGGAGGGATGTTCCTTACCTTCAAAATGTTTTTTTTTTAATTTTAAGCATTGAAAGACTTCAAGAATTTCCAGTGAGTTCAGGTTTTATTTTAATGTTTTTATTTAAACCTTTTTCGGTTAAAATAGTTGATGGATATAAAACCATAATCGTTTAGTAGCATGTGTTCATATTTGCAGTCTCACAATGTATGCTAAATAACAAATTAGCACAGTTAACCTGTTTATAGTGAAACCACGAGTGACTTTTGAACCATTTCGAGTTAAAAGCCATGTGTTCATTTTTTCTAGTGACAAAAGATCTCTTTGAAAAATTGAAACTTTAGGGTCATTTGGAAAGTCTATTTTAAAGTCAAACTTTAATGTGGCGAGTTTGAAATTACATAGTAACATATTGCTGGCTATTTAATGACATTTCTATTTTAACGAGTAATTCCAATCATCACAATGAACTACAGTCTTTGAAAGGTCAAAAACGATGCAAATAATAATTGTATTGCCTCTTCTTCCACTTACCCGTCTTTGATAATCCGCCGACTGTTTTCACGGTATGGTGTCACAGGACAAATAGCTAGATGGTCACAGGTTTAATTATGACCTGGTGACCTGTTTACTCAATATCGTGTCAGACTGGTATTGATCTATATGAGTGTACCTTTTTTTAAAATACGATTATTAAGAAAATCGGTATCAAATATTCGCGGTCCTACGCGCCTGAGTACTACTCGATCTACCTGCAGCGAGCATACCGATTTCTGAGTATTTAAACCGTCCATATATATACATCCGAGGTTGTTTTCGATAAAAATGGCCGTGGAGTTCCGAATGGTCATAAATGCTACGTCGGAAGGCAATATTTTGCTTCGAGTGAAGACTTTAAACAAAGATAACTTTACTATTTCTTCACCATTTTAAATGAAAAATAGCGCAGTCTATGACGCCTACAGAGCCCCGCTTTCGGTCTTTTACCAGAGTTTGATTGAGGGTTTACTTTCTTAAACATTTCGACAAACCTTTTCATAAAAACACCGCCTATTAAATGGAGCACTGCCTAAACATTATTTTAGAAATAGGTTTGTCGAAGTGTTTGAGGAAACTAATCACCTAATCAAATTCCGGTAATAAAACGAAAGCGGCAAAAACTGCCCATTGTTTCATTGAACGTGTATATTGACGATGTCAGTGTACAAATTCTGTCTGTCTGTAAGTCTGAAGGACGGGGGTGATATCTTGTTCCTGGGCAAAAACCAGTTCAGGCCCCAATATCACAAAAAACTCAAATCAAATCCCAATCTGAATTCATTTTACCGCATGAAAGCATAGATTAAAATTCTTACCATTTTTATACCTTTTAAAAGCTTACTTTCTCATAGAATGTGTTAATAAAAAGATTTTGTCTATTGACAATAATTCAAAGAAAATTAATTCTAGAGTATATGTTAAAAGGCAATAAAATGTACCCAAGTACATTTTGGGCTGTAAAATAGTTTTCCCTTGGAATTTTGACCAAAGTTTTTAATCAACATATTCAATGATATAATGTGGTTTAAAAATGTGCAAAAAAACATGTATTATTTTCAGGATCTTTTGATGCTATGTGGTAAAATGAGTTGAGAATGAGATTACGATTTGGGTTAAGTATTTTCGTGATATTGGAGCCTGATGTCCTTTTTGAAAGGCCATGCGAAAATACTACCCCTAGTGATCGATCCCACAACCTATGGGGGAGTGGCGGACACCTATACCACAAGACCAATCTTACAATCTCTATATACAGTCGCAACTCGTTATGTGGAAGTCGTCGGGACCTCGTTAAATAATTCGTGATAACGAACATTCGACATATCCGAAATAACAAATATAGCACCAAACCCGACATATTTGAGTCCGATTTTTGTCTGATATTTACATCCGGTTAAATTAAAACGGTCTTGATATATATATATATATATATAATGAATTATTTGTGTTTTATACCGGGTCCTCTAAATTGGTCGACCAGAGCAGTGAATCTAACATCTGACATTTTGAAGTTATCTTTTCTGTGCCTATTGATAACTGTTATCCCTCTCTGTTTCCTTCCAACCTATAGATGGCTTGTGGAGACGTTTATCCTTCCCCATTGTGTTGAGGAGACCTGGTTAGTCGAGTGCGATCGTGCGGAAGCCCAGCGCCTCCTTATTTCCGAGTACGAATACCGGAAACCGCCAGAAAACGGCACCTTTCTTATACGGAAAACTGCCTCCGACGATGGCGAAAAATATGCGCTTTCTATTGTGTAAGTGAAGTCAAATGTTTTTATTTATTGTACTGTTACCTCTCTTTTAGGGCCAGTCCGATATGTTACAAATACTTTAACTATGTTTTAATGCAAAATCATCCGGTAAGACCGCGCTTTTAACTCGTCGTATCGAATTTTACCCAGACAGATCACGTTCCGAATCGCAACACCTCTGCCATTTTCCATCGAAAACAACCTGAGATGTATATGGATGGTTAACGATGTCAGAATTCTTTACATTTAACTACGCTGTAAGTAGATCGCGTAGTGATTTCAACATAGCAGTAAAACCTTAGGAAGTTTCTCTTGGGAATCTTAATTATGTATGTAATAATAAATCTCACTGCCAGAATAAATTTTAATTATTAAAGTAATTGAAGTAATTGGAAATACTCGTTCAAACACAAGAAATAACAAATGCTTTTATTTCAAATTTTACAAACTACTTCCTCTGATATACCGGCATACATCCGAGGTTGTTTTCCATGGATAATGGTCAATGTGTTCGGATCGTTTTCGGTGGAAAAATGACGAGGTTCTCCGAATGGATCGCGTTATGAAATGAATAACTTTCATAAGTTTCGCGAGTTAAATGAGCGATTTTAACTCCCCACACCGCGTTCTTCCAGATTCTAAAAAATGTGATGTGTATGTTTGCTTTGCATTGCGGTAAGTACTTCGTTAAAGATGGCAAGAAGTATCTCTAAAAGATACCCGGCCGTGATAAACTAGCGGGATGACAAGTCTCTGAATGGTTTGAATGTTCGACACTTAATAGAGCTTATTTTTGGTTTAACCACTGTTCGGTAATTCCTGAGTCAATGCATTTTTTTTAAAGAATATCATAACTTGGCCATGCACAGTATTACAGAATATTCCAATGTTTGACTAAACACGTGTAATTTTTCAATACAGAAATGTTTTCACCTCTAAAAAGGTAACGAAGCGATATGTCACGGTTGTATTGTTTTATTTTTGCGAGGCGTCAATATTTACGACCAACAAGAACTGAGTACTTGAGAACAACATTCGCTTAGACTAAAATAATCGACCTTTAACGAAGTAAGCCAGTTTGCGTGTGGCTTTCAAATAAACATTTTTGTAAAGCATAAAAAACATATCAACTTAAATAAATTATCCTTTTGACATTAATATTTAACAAAGTAATAGTACATAATGAAACCTAAAATAACTTTTCATTTCATTCTTTATCTATATGGTCAGCAATTGGTCAGCAGTATTTCTCTATTTCTATATCGTCAGCGAATTGGTCAGCACTTCAGAACGACCCGAAATCAAGTTTTCAATTAGGTCTCAACGCAAAGCAGAAAACTAAAACAGTACCTTATTACATAAAAAAAAACAATCAAGACCGAAAACAATGTGTATACTGTTTATATATACCTTTTAAGCGTTTTACTCGTTGTCAAAATACGTAATTTAAACGAGTTTCAAATCATCAGGAGTGTTTAAACTAAGATTTTTGTCAGCAGTCTTTCATCACTGGTTAGCAGATATTTACGCAATTTTTTCTTATTCCAAGACAAAAAAAAAAAAAAAATTGGAAAAACGGTAAATATGTGAGAGTGCAGCTTTAAGAGTCGCGCCGAGTTCGCATCTGTTTGCCCACGAATTATACTCGGTTTTAAAAAATATATCATGCATTTCGTCCGTCGTTCTTGCGCTTCGATTTAAGTGAAAGAGAAATGGACCGTGTTTTTACCTTCCAGGTGGCACCGCAGTGCCGGGTGAATGCGGTGGTTTTGCCTTCGCGCCAAATATATCAGGAAATGGGCCTTACCTAGGGTCCCTAGGGTGCGGGGGCATTTGGCGGGGATTTTACCAGCAGTTCGCCCTCGCATAGCGGGGATTTTAACCGGGGGGGGGGGGCATGGCTTCAATTGACTGGTGCATTAGTTCCAAGTGTACAAGGAGACGCCAAATCTCCAAAAAAAGTTGATTGACAGGCCCTAGAAATTGCAATGAATTCGGAATTCACCAAACTCCACGCAGTATTACTTGCCTTAGAATACAGTAATCATTGTCACCATGCAAATCACGTGACCATAGATACATAAAATATCATATCGGTAAAGACTGTAAATTATCCTCTTTTTTATTTATTTTTTTATTTTAACCTCGAAGCACCTTGTATATTTGAAATTTGAAAAAAATGCTATCCCAGAAGGAGATCGGAAAAACAACAACATTTACTATACCAGCTCATGGTGGCATATATCTAGGATTTTGCTTGCCAGAGGAGATCACTGCGTGTGAGATTGGAAATTTTCTTATTGAAGCCACGGGCATTCGATGCTTTGCAAACACTAGTATTAGTACACTGACCCGATATTTTGTTTTCATTTTCAGATACGAGAACAATGTGTCGCATATCAAGATACACTTCAGTAAAGAACTTGGGTTCGGTTTAGTCAAAGAAAAGCTTGTGCACCCATCTCTAATGGACCTCGTCCTTCAATATGAAGAAACCCCATTATCTGAATTTTATAGCAATTTGAGAATTCCATTGAAGTATCCGTATAAGCGAGCAGATTCATTTAAATATTACGAAGCTGAGCCAATATATGGGTAGATAAATAATGTGTGTACCTTAGGCGTAAAACTATCTTTGTTCCCACTAACCCGACGAACCCTATTTTCTTTTAATTCCGGCCCTACACTTTTTTTTTCGTTTTGACCGAAATGATGATTTTTTTCAGTAATTTTCTAAATACAGTCGAACCCCGTTCGCTCGAATTCCCAGGGACCGGCGAAAATACCTCGAGCCTCGGAAAATTCGAGCCAAGCGGAAATGCTGACATTCAGTGTAAAGAAACCGGTTCTTTATATCCAGTTCGAGCCAACGAGGAGTTCGAGCCAAGCGAGTTCTAGTCAACGGGGTTCTACTGTAAACGAATTATATTAGTGAACATGTTAATATATATTATACTTTTTATATTTTATTCTTTACATTTTGTATTCAAAACTTGCTGCAATAGTGATATACCCCGATATAGGTCGGTTCGGTACAAAAGCTCGTTTCTCAAAAAAAAGAAATAAGAAAGATATGCCTACCTACCTAACCTATTTTTTGGAGGTTTTTGTGGAAACAAAGACATTTTTGGGCCTTATGGTAGATAAAGGAATGGCATTAACGAATTGGAATTTTGTAAACAAACATACTTCTTTTAAACTTGTATTATAAAATGTTTATGGATATATTATTGACAGCCAATTAATTGTGATGCAAGAATGTCGTGTTCAGATGTGTTAACTGTTTATTTACGATTGCATTGTGTGACAATGTCTGATAGATTCTTATTTGATTCTGTTTACTTCATATCGACTCAAATGGATCCAAGTTCAGAAGAACTGATACATTTAGCAGAACTTATTCATTTACTATAATAATTCTACCAAAGATGGTTGCTTCCAGAACTGATTCATTTACTATAATAATTCTACCAAAGATGGTTGCTTCCAGAACTGATTCATTTACTATAATAGTTCTACCAAAGATGGTTGCTTCCAGAACTGATTCATTTACTATAATAATTCTACCAAAGATGGTTGCTTCCAGAACTGATTCATTTACTATAATAATTCTACCAAAGATGGTTGCTTCCAGAACTGATTCATTTACTATAATAGTTCTACCAAAGATGGTTGCTTCCAGAACTTATTTATTTACTATAATAATTCTACCAAAGATGGTTGCTTCCAGAACTGATTCATTTACTATAATAATTCTACCAAAGATGGTTGCTTCCAGAACTGATTCATTTACTATAATAATTCTACCAAAGATGGTTGCTTCCAGAACTGATTCATTTACTATAATAATTCTACCAAAGATGGTTGCTTCCAGAACTGATTCATTTACTATAATAATTCTACCAAAGATGGTTGCTTCCAGAACTGATTCATTTACTATAATAGTTCTACCAAAGATGGTTGCTTCCAGAACTGATTCATTTACTATAATAGTTCTACCAAAGATGGTTGCTTCCAGAACTGATTCATTTACTATAATAATTCTACCAAAGATGGTTGCTTCCAGAACTGATTCATTTACTATAATAATTCTACCAAAGATGGTTGCTTCCAGAACTGATTCATTTACTATAATAATTCTACCAAAGATGGTTGCTTCCAGAACTGATTCATTTTCTATAATAGTTCGACCAAAGATTGTAGCTTTCAGAACGGATTAATTTACTTGAATAGTTCGACCAAAGATCATGGATTTATTAGTTGGTTTGCACATTTCTTATGTATTACAATGGTGTTTGTGTTGCCGGCATCAAAATGAAAATTGATCAAAACAATTAAAGACTACTCCCATCATTTAATACGAATCTTCACCTGAGTAAACACAAAGTTTTATTGTAATATTCAGCTAGAAAATAACATACCAGATGTCATTTGGTTAGGTTATGGTTTGTGTGAGAACTCATTTGTCTGATTATTTTATGACGTAAGCGTCTCACTTCTATAGCTGTGTATGCCAAAATGGTACACTAATAAACAAGAGCATTGCATAAACAGTCGAAACTCGCTATGTCGAACTATGTTATCTCGATTGTCTGGATATGTCGAACTTTTCGGTTATACTTAGATTGTTTTTCGGTTATATCGAATGTTCGTTATCTCCCGTTAGGTCCATACGACTTCGACATAACGAATTTTGACTGTATATGACAACGCTCGTATGTAAGTCAATGATTACACGTCAACATCTATTTTGGCCAAGGCAACTTACACATCGATATATATGAAGTTAAAAATTCGAATATTTTGAAAAAAATAATTTCTATCTCAGTAGTTCAACCATCATTATTATAACAATATAAATCGAGTACAATATAGATATGACACAACTATAAAATCATGTTTAGAATTTTTTTTAGCGTTAAGACAATCATTATTTTCTTTATTCTGTAGTAAATGAAGAATAAGGAGCAATATTATTTAATAGTTTATCATAGTCACCAAAAAAGTTGTTATTTTTTCATATTTGGCGAGTTTATATAATTTTGATATCTGGGTATTTAGTGTGTATGTAAGTCACTTTAATACATCCTCGCTAACAAAACGTGATATTCATTTTCATTCCTATGACAATTATGACACTTTCTATCTTCTTGTTTTATATTTATTCATATTATTTCCTCAAGATTAAGGTTATGTTATATGTTAAATGTTGCTTAAGAATATCACTTAACTACTTAATTGCTAATGATACAAATAAAATATTTGTTCAAATGCAAAACTGTGGAGAACCTTTTACTTTCCTGTAGCTTTTGTGAATTTCTGAACATTGTATATCATTGTTGTAAGTAACTATCATATGATATTCTTACTACAGCTTTTATCTGAAAATTCGTTGTAAACATGTTCACCTGTGTAAATGAAAAAGCAAATGTAAGCTCATTCAAAATAATCTTTGTCTTTCAAAGTATTAATATATTCGCCATTAACAGATATCATATCAAAAACCTTATTCATTACCGACTCAAGATAACGTTCGGCGTACTTATTAGTTCGTTTTTATGTACAAATACTTACTCGGAATCTTGTCAATTTACCATTTACGTTTGCATTGCATAGTTGCTGTCTAACACATACAAGTTGCGTTTTGTTTGAAAATTTTTAGTTGTATCCCTTTTAACCACTTACAATAACATTTTATGGTAAGGCGTAAAAAATGATGTAGATTTGTTTCCGGTTTCACGCTCTTTCTCTCTCTCACACACGCACGCACGCACGCACGCACGCACGCACGCACGCTCGCACACACACCCAAGGTAAAAATAAATAAATAGGGTAGGTAGGTCGGTAAATATTTTTTTATTTGCTAAATTGTTCCATGAAAAAATTCTGTTACCAAAAACTATAAATGGTTAAGAACATCTATAAATTCAGTATTTGCATTATTGGATTTTTTTGTAAGACGAAAACAACACTTCATTTCAAAATCGAACAAATGATAAAAATAAATATTTCAGAAAGCAATAAAAAGGATAAGGATGTGTGTGTGTGTGGGGGGGGGGGGAGTATATAAGGAAACATTTTTACGCATAAGTAACATGGGTACAATATTCATGTTTCTTTACCAATAGAGGAGGACTTGTATATGTCTGCAACGCTCTTTTTTCTTGTGTAAGTGTGTGTTGTTGTTGTTTTTCATTAAGGCGTACTTGTAAGTCCGTTTCACAAAAATACATTGTTTTATGGTCAATATCGAATCAATAGCTTCCAATGCATCTGTAAGAGATACATTTGACAGCTCCCAGAATGCATGTATATATATCACTAGGCTTATCAGCCTGATTCAAATTACCATGCAATGCACTGCCTCTTTTGTTAAGTTTTGTTGTATGTTCTTTATATCATTTGTGTTTGTATTTGTAAAGCTTACAAGTATCAATATACATCAGTACATGTTGCAAATATCTAGTCTTAAGCTTATATGTTTAAAATAAACAAAGGGTATACCACTGGCACCGAATTTTCCAACTGAATTAAAAAAAAGAATCGTCGTATATTAAAATTCCAAACTTCAATTGCGAGGCCAAAAGTGTAAAAATGCATTGAAAACCATTTGTTTTCATAAATATGAACTTTGTTTTGTTTTGTCTATATATTCACAAAATTATTCGGTTTGGAAGTATACGATTTTATTTTTTTTCAAAAATAAGACTTTTAGTTTGAAAATCCGGTACCAGTGTGGTAAATAGGCACCCATCGTTCCGTGAATGATGAAACTGTGATTGTTTGGTAACAGGTGCATGTATATGTATATTATGTTTGTTAACAATTACTTAATATATATAGTGTTTGAATAAACTGTATTAAAACTGTTTCCATTTCTTAGATAATATGTTTTATCAATTATTATGTATGAAGAACTTTATTATGAGCTGGAGGCCTTACATTACAAAAAAAGTGTAAACAGTAAATCTGCGATAACTCGAGCATGTCATGGCCCGACCTTAAACCTCGAGTTAACCGATGTCTCGAGTTATCCCTGTGAGTTTCCAATTGGGTCCTTTAATAAATGCCTTGTTTTCAAAATTTTAAGTCAAGCATATTTAACATGAAAATAATGGGAATAAAGGTCTGCACTTAGCCACGTCCTCGACCAATCCGCAGGTCTCGAGTTGTCCCCTGTTCAAGTTATCGCAATTTACAGTACTCTTATTTGCACACATTTTCGAGTTCACGTTTCATTCACATGTATTGATCCTTCGTTTTTTACAATTATGAATATTCGTATAGTTTAACACATATGTGACCACATATATTGTTGGCTAATTGTTCACATATACTTTTCGCAGAAACGGAACCTATAATAGCTTAGTGGGTATTTACCACAGTCTATCGGAACCTATAATACGGAACCTATAATAGCCTAGTGGGTATTACCACAGTCTATCGGTGATGTGGTCAACGGTTATTTACATGTTTGACAACCGCATGATTCGGCCGCTGATAAAGTAGTTCCATTCCGTGGACGATAAACAACACATTCGGAACTCCTCGGCCATTTTTTTCAAAAACAACCTCGGATGTATGCAGGTACATCAGTTCACGGACCTATAAAGGTCCATGATCAGTTGAAGTAGTTCGTAAAATTTTGAATTATATCATTAATTAAATGTAATGTTTCAGAGTTGTATTTATTGATGTAAGATTAAATTGATTGCCATTGAATTGTATTATTGCAGACATAATTACGAATCCCAAGAGTTAAGTCACAAAGTTTAACTGCTAAATAAAATTACTACGCGATCTACTTGCAGCGGACTTAAACGTACCACTTTTTGAGTCATTCGGAGCTCCTCGGCCATTTTTTAAAAACAAATGGCCGAGGAGTTCCGAATGTTTTTGAGTTTGTAAACCGTCCACATACATCCGAGGTTGTTTTCAATAAAATGGCCGAGGAGCTCCGAATGCAAACAACAAACATACTACATACCGGAATGTTAAATTCACCCCCTGCTCTCCGTGAAAGTGCAAGGACTTATTTCCAACGGGGTCCTTTTGTTATTGCTGAAGGGACAGCACGCGGAAGAGAAAGTGGTGGGATACAAGGAAGTCCGGGTGCGATACCCTAGCACTGTTTTTCAAAGAGACCCATTGGTTCTTTTACGTGCTCGGTATAAAGCACCGATACACGGGATACAACTTTCCTGGTTTAATTCAGTACTGAGTACACCACTTTTCCAAGCATAAACCTTTAAATGCCGAGCGCCAGGCAAGGGAGCTGCTTGTACCAATTGTTAACGTATTTCGGTATGACGCGGCCATGGATCGAACACACGACCTCCCGCTCCGTAGGCGACAGCCTTAACCACTAGGCCACGGAAACGGTACTAATAACAATTTAACGCTTGTTATTCATGTCGGAAAAAGCTCATTGCGCCAATGTTTCTTGTTAACACATACCGACTTTAAATAAAGATTCTTGTATTCTTACAAGTATCTTGTACCTGACACGTGTACATTTCAACACTTCATTCAAGAATACTTTTAAACATCTTGCAAAGTGGTTAAAATTGGGGTTTGTTATGTTTAACCAGCGCAAACGACATAAGCCATATTATGTACAAAGCATAAACACTGCGATGGGGCGATGGCTAAAACATGATAACTGGCATTGTTTGAAACTAGGGAAGCGGTGCTTACAACATGTATGAATACACCCAGAGGATTACTGAAAACTTCCAATATGCTTGTCTACATCCCTCTCTTGAGCCAAGATGGTTGTTCAAAATACCTGAGGTTCAGACATTTGTTTTGGGTGATACTGGACATAAGAGCCGTCGTTGAAAGATTGGAATTCTGGTACGGTGCAGTATACGGTTTCCATTTAAATCTGATAATCTGACAACGACTTAATTTTTATAACGATGTTATGATTCGACGTAATTATGCAAATCGCTGTTCCAACTTGTAAGCTGTCAAGAAACTTACGCAAGTTTTGTTTTATTTTCCAGGAAAAATGACAACATTATTTACCAAAATCCGTGTTCAACTGTTTTTTTTATAAGACGGAGTGATTATCCAAGAGAACAACAGGTAAAAAGATTTATATCATTTTAGGGGAGGAAAATGTAAAAGCCAAAATGGCCGTCGAAGATTGTTGTCACTAGAAACAGAAATTTGGAGGCATGGAACTTTTATTACAACCATTATTTAAAACATAGTCCCTATCATAACCGTTGTCAAGTGCTTTATCTTGTTTTTCATGTGTATATGTATAGTTTTGAAGCACTTGTCCCCTTATTGTATTGATAAAGGTCCATTCTATCATTGTGAAAGAAAATGAAATTTTAAACTAATCGCAGACATAGTTTGATAAAGTTAAAGAAAAGATATACGTGCACATGGTAAAGTAAAACTGGGCAGAAAAGTGGGCTGGGTGATGGGCCCAAGCCCTCAGTTGCTAGAACACCAGCACGGTGCTCTAACCAACTGAGTTAACTCCAACCCTTGCAGACACTGAAACACTCCTCCCCAATTCATCTTTAAAGCTGATAGAGGCACTTCTGCCTTTAACTGCTGCCTCCATAAAGAAAAAGTGTGCCAGGTGTGGGGCGTGAATCAATGACTGCTGGAACACTAGCACGGGGGTAGCAGTTTTCATTCATTTTCACCGCACTCCTCCTCCGTTATTATTCTCTCAGGCCAAACTTAATGTTGTAATCCTCCCTTTCATACATAGTAATTGAGCAATTATTGCAACTTCTCAAGCTTGTATGGTGACTTGTCAATCGCATGAGATGTAAATAAACGTTTGAAAGAAAATTGTACCCAAAATGCAGGGCTTGAACCCTAAATTGTAAACAGAACGCTGTTGTGGAATTCCATGTACTCAACTTTACCATGCAGGTGTCTGGTGCATTGGAGAAAACAACTGAAGAACAATACAGGGCACATGTGCAAGCTGTCTCTTGAGAGTCAGTCAGTTTTGGTGCTAGCAGAATGAATCATTTTCTTACAACAGTCATTTTGGATTAACTAGCAAGAATTCTTACATTACTAATGGGCTTATAAACTGTAAAAAGCCCTGCTATATAAATAAGGGCATGCAGGCATGTGCTAAATACATCCAAGGTTCTTAAGTATTCTTTGCATATAGTTTGCTCCTGGATAGCCAAGAATTTTTTTTTTTTTAAATATATGAAAAATAGACACAACAATGTCTGAATTTTAAACAAAATGTCAAAATGTTTGACCTGTTTTGTTATATTATCTTTATTATTTACAAGTTAACTAATTCTGGATACAGCCGTAACAGTTGGAAATATTGCCACTGTTAACATTGGCTAAATTTCAGCATTTTTTATCAGTATAGCTAGGAATATATTAACATTGCCCCCTAGTTCTTTCTAGCTAGACGTTATGACTTGATTGTCTATTTCATTGCTGTACTCTGATTGGAGCAGCACAACAGCATTAAACCAGATGGTAAACAATGTTTCGACTATCAGCAGTTCTTCTTTTCAGATACAAAAATGCTGATAATAAACTGCCGTATTATATCATGCATAGGACGCACTTTTTTACCCCCAATTCTCGTCTTAAAAATTGCCTGCGTCCTTTCTATGCTATTAGAATTTCATCTGTTTTTTTCCAAGTCCATTTCAGGTCGAAAATATCGGACCGGGGAAGAACGCGGTAATAGTAAGTATCTGTACTGCGTCACCGAAGAGAACAACTGACATAGGTAAAATCACGCAAGTTAACACACGCAGAAATATATTGAATGTTTACTTTAAAATGATTTATTGAGAAATAAATTGAAAACAAACATGAGTGTTTGCTTTTTTATAAAAGGGACGCTACTCACAAAAACTCGATGTGAGTCAGCACTTTAACTGGATTGAGTTATAACGGCAACGGAAAATCGGGAAACGAGGTAAATATCAATTAATTGTGTTCATGATTTTAATGTTTCGATATTTTACAAAACATTTTGGTTGTATGCTACTGTTTTAAAAAATTAATAAAGGAATGTGCATAATGCAAAGTAGCATTATTGTCACTATCAAATCTTTTCAAATGTGCGAATGTGTGAAAAACACCCGCTGTCTGTCATTAGAAAAACATCAATAGAACAAACTATTGCGATGATAATTCCGTATGGTTGTTTGTTCGCACTTAACCCGATGTGCCTTCCGCTGGCAAGGCTAATTACCGACATGCATTAATTATGCCAACATGCTTTAATCCGTGCAGCGACAAGCCTTATCAAAACAATCAATAGTTTTGACAATACACAGTTTTGTTGCGATTGCAACGGTTGCAACGGTTGACTGTCATTAAGAAGGCATGTCGGGACTATTGCAACGGTTGCAACGGTTGACTGTCAGTCGGGACTATTACGGCAGACTTATAATATGCGTGAATGTTCTCAAAATATCAAGACATATATCATTGTTGTGTATGCTAAATTACGACGATAATTATCGAAATACACAAGACAGTTATCGAAATATGCCTTATATACAATTTTTTGGTTGTCTTTTACTTCAATATATGTTATAAATTCTTTACCAACCTCAATTTTTCGGCTCCGATTTTGACATTTTTCCGCTGCGTCCTATCTTTAATATTAAGGGTTTTTACCCGTTTTCTCAAATATTTTTTTGCCTGCGTCCTATCTATGCTAGCGTCCTATACATGATATAATACGGTGCTTTCCTTAATACTCACAAATTTGCAAAGAAGTGCTAGCACAATTCATAGATGTAAATTTGTAAAACCTGCTCAATGCTTAGTGGTAGGGTTTTGCTTCTTCTATGTAGGGTTTTGTTTTGAATGTTGGTTCTATTTCTGGCCACATCCTACCAAGCATAATTTAGATTGTCCATTGTCTGGTGCCCGGCATTAGCGAGTGAAAAAGTACTGGAAAATTTGTTGTGGACTGGGCATTTTAAAGAGTTTGCTATATACATGTATACTGGGCATATTAATGAGTTTGCTGCATACTGGGCATATTATAGAGTTTGCTGTATACTGGACATATTAAATAGTTTGCTGTCGACTGGACATATTAAAGAGTTTGCTGTATACTGGGCATATTAAAGAGTTTGCTGCATACTGGACATATTAAAGAGTTTGCTGTATACTGGGCATATTAAAGAGTTTGCTGTAGACTAGACATATTAAAGAGTTTGCTGCATACTGGACATATTAAAGAGTTTGCTGTATACTGGGCATATTAAAGAGTTTGCTGTAGACTAGACATATTAAAGAGTTTGCTGCATACTGGAGGACATACTAAAGAGTTTGCAGTAGACTGGACATATTAAAGAGTTTTCTGTAGACTGGACATATTAAAGAGTTTGCTGTAGACTGGACATATTAAAGAGTTTGCAGTATACTGCGCACTTAAAGAGTTTGCAGTATGCTGGGCAATTTTAAGTGGAAGATTGATTGGTAATCATTTGAGTATTTTATCTAAAAAGGTTTGGTCTAAATTAAGAGATTCAAAATGATTGAATATACTGAGTTGAATTTGTATAAATTTATATCAAGCATAGATGTTATTCCCTTAGATTTAATTAAACTTAATTTTTAAATGATTTGTAAACATACTAATGTTGTGGACTTGCAATGTGTAAAAGTATAAATTAGCTTATTAGATTATACTTTTTTTTATCCCTCCCCCAAAGGTGGGTATACTAAAATCGCATCGTCAGTCCGTTGCCCAAATAAGTTGCCACAAGTGTTCGACATACCAAGATTACATGTCCTGTGCAAGACCCGTGTCCAACTACCTCTTAAGTCAAGGTCACACTTAGTGTTTGTTTAGTATGGAATGCTGCATATAGGGACATGGAGTATAGTGGAAATGTCCGGGCTATTACTTTCTCTTGTACGAACAGATTTTAAAATAACTTGTCAAATGTGTTAAAATTTTTGAAATGACGTGTCACATGCATGCTACATGTCCTTACCTCTAAGGTCAAGGTCACTTTTAGTGTTTGTTTACTTTGGAATACTGCATATGAAGAAAAAGTCAAGGTATTGTCATATTCCTTTGTGCCATTGTTACTGGCATGGTATTTTTTTTGTAATCTTTTTTATTAAAATTCTGTTGCCAGAGACAATACGCCCATGTATAACATAGTGTATAACTCTTGCTTTTATTAATTATTGAGTTATTCCCCCCAGAAAACTAGGGCAGACTAGAGTTTGCATTCACTCTGCAACGATCTTGTTAAGAATTCAATACAACGCAGTAGCCAGTTAAGTTTTATATTCTGTTCGCCACCTCGGCACTTGAAATGCATTGTAGACTTTTGTTTCGCATTGTATACCAGACATGTTTAATCATGGGCAAATATTTGTTCTGCCTATTTAAAGCACTCAGCACACTTCAAGAGATGTTTAAAAAGTAAACAGGATTAGAGGAATTCAGATATTTCGATAAAATATTTTAAGTGTCTAAGCTTCTTGATTCCAAACAGCTACTGGGGAATATTTGACATGTTGTGAATTTTAATTTCCTTAAGGGAGTGTCACTGTATTTTCAGGAATGTGAAATTCTTGGCAAGAGATAAAATTTTAACATTGATATATCAATAAAGTGAAGTGGTTTATTAAAAGAAAAATGCTGGCTGCATTGTCGCTATATTGCTCTGAATATAATTGACAGCTCATACTGTATTGATAAATTTCAGACAGAACTTTCAATAGATAAAGTTTGAGTGAAACGATTATATCTGTCTATTTTATTTGTATGAGTGACAAAATGGCTTGGTTCTCAGGGATCAAGCATAATTAAAAGCCTTATAATAGGGAAAAGGCCAGATTTTTTTTTCTACTGTTACTCAGACTTTGAAAAACCAACATAAAAAACCCCAAAACAAACAAAACACAAATACAATTTTTTTCAATATGTGCAAGATCACCTTTAGATCTGTGCATGTTAAAAGTGAAAGTTTTTGATATATCAACATCAATGTGAAATAAAAATCAACAACTTGATTTTATAAAATAGCAAACTATCAGACTGATTGAGTAACGAAGAAATAAAAAAACACTGACTTAGTGTAAAACTTCTTTTTTGAGCCAAGGGAGGCAACTTGCGCTTTAAAAAACTATAGAAAAATGCAGGACCTGGGTACAGTTTGAATATTTTAAACAGCAATCAACAATATTAGCCTTTTGATGAACAAGTCTGTGCTTTTACCTAGTGCTTGGCATTCCAAATTTTCAAAAATATATGCTGTGTATATAGCATACAATTTGAGGAAGCCTGAGTGCCTTTTACTAGGGCAAGGGCTGTGGGCTTGTGCTCATTTTGACCTCTGAATGGTGGACACAAACTTGAATGCATCTCTGTGTGTACACAATCATTGAAATTAGACTTTTGGATCAACAAGCCCGAATTATTATACTATTGCTTGGCATCAAATTTTTTAACAAGCCCTGCTATATAAAATTTAGAATTTGAGCAAGCCCGAAAGACATTTTACCAGTGCAGGGCTTGCGGGCTTGTGCTAATTTCGACCACTGTGTACATTTCGGTATTGTTCTTTTTTCTAAACACTTATTAACGATTTTTTAAAATTTGAACACATCAAGTAAGCAAGATGAGTGTATGAAATTTTGATCCTGCTCTTAAATCTGAATCTACATATAAGCAGAGCGACAAATAACTTTTTACTTAAAGTGTATTGTATGTCCTGTTACAATTTTATGAAGTGTATAATGTACGCCTTGGTTTCATTCAATCAAGTGTAATGGTGATTGTTAAAGTCTACTGGTGCATGGAAGTGCATACATGCATGTATTTTACATACACAATAGGCTTGATCCTAAAAGCAGAACTTAATCGATTAAAAACACCACACAGTGCTTACTTCCCTTGCATTATAAAACTCTATGCTCATCAAGGGAGACTATACTGGTTTAGCGGCCATCTTCAATTTGGTCAAAACCGGTGTTCTCTAAAAGGTCGTAAATTGATCATGGTAACAGTACGCCCTTAAATTATTATGATATTTGTACCGATTCAAACAGATTTTTGATATTATAACGTAATTGAGCGTATTTACTCTAATTATGACTCGATCTTTTATATAGTTCTGTATAATTTTTAACACCATAATGTTGAAAAAGAGAAATATATATACATGCTTACAAAAAAAATTGCAGCAGAAACAATGATATTCTAAACGCATTTATGTGAAAAGGATATTTATACCTTTTTTATTTTAATATACTTATCATAAATTAGGCGGGAAACAATTAAGTTCCAATTTATTTTCTCGACAAGAGGTAAATTTAAATACGTTTAGCATACTGGGTTTAGTTTTCAGTTTAATTGATCATTGCTATGTTTAAAATTAAGAATAGATTTACAAAACTTTGGCACAATCCGCGGTATTGGATTGCAGTACGGAACAAAGATTGGATGGATTAAACTGATATGTAAATAGCTTTAATCTTTGTGTATTGGTCTCACAAACTCGATCATTACTTGGATAATCTGTACAGACAGTAGGTCCGTGTTTAAATTTTTAATCAAGAGCTCTTAAACATGTGTGTTATTGAACTAGATTACTGGTGCTAAAATGTTTTATCGTCCCTTTGTAGTCAAGAAATGATCTTTTTATACTGAACACTAATACATTGAAGATTTGGACACTTATGGATTGTTGGATGCTTTTAAGGTTGTTTTAAGTATAGAATCCTTAGATTTATCAGTGCTTCATTCGTGATTAAGGCGTTACATTCCTTACCCTTTTTTCCGATCCTTTATGATTTAACTCAGCATGAAAAAAAATGGGCTTGTGTATTGTGGATTATAAAGCTCGTTTTGAACTAAATTAATGTTGTTTTTTTTTTAATATAAACAGTGCATTATTAAATGTATATATTTATATCATGGAGCTGTGATTTAAATTTATTCAGGAATTAATCATTACATAAGAGGTAATTTTGTATATATATTTAATGATTTCTATCCTTCTTAGACAATATAACTGTGTTATTAGTTTTATTATATGATAAATAATTTGTAATGTAAGATAATCAGACATCATAATGGACAATCAAATCCAACTGAACAACCATATATGATAATCAAATTGGAAATTGTTGAAATGTTCAATGTAAACTGATTTCTGATGACAGTATTATTTCAATTATCGCCAGTGCCAGGTACAAATTGTTGTTATTTTACTATATTTGATCTTTGCGCCATCACTTATAATTAGTGGGGAGTAAATTTCCAAAGAAAGATTTTTATGCAAATACATCCAATTAAAATGAAAGATAATACCTTTGAGTGCTACAGATGAAATTACAATATATCTGCTGGTGGTTATTTCAATTATGGTGAAGAATGTGAGGCCATAGAAAAAAAATCTGTGTAAAGCGTCCGGGGATGGATTGGTTTTGGCTTCAAGAATCAAAACATTTTTACATGATCAACGATTTTGCCGAATATTTTAAATTTCCTAAGAATAACTTTAATTCCGACTACAGAACCCAAGTGCAAACAACATGCTTCGTACTTTGTACTAGTATTTTTAGTACTTGATATCCGATTGCAATGACGAATGATCAACACACAATTACAAGTTTTATTTGAACTCATTTTGCAGTGGAAATCTATCTCATTGTCCAGTCTCATGTGTTTATATTCTACATAGAACAGTCTATTATCTGAAGTCGGAATATGACATTAAATATAGAACATGCAGTTTCACTAACATTTTCTTGGTTCGGCCAATGTATGAGTATAAGTCATAAAATCTAAGATAAGAAGGTATTTTTCAGTATAGATATGAAGTTGAAAATTGATAATACCCTTGGTTCATACATTTGTGGTCCTGTTTTATCGAGTATCTATACCAACTTACCTTTGCCATGCATGCATGGCTAAGCCTCCTTTGTTGACAATATACTCTTCATTACTAATACATGAACAAACCCACCTTTGCCATGCATGCATGGCAAAGCCCCTTTGCCATGCATGCATGGCTAAGCCTCCTTTGTTGACAATAAACTTTTCATTACTAATACATGAACAAACCCACCTTTGCCATGCATGCATGACAAAGCCCCTTTGCCATGCATGCATGGCTAAGCCTCCTTTGTTGACAATAAACTTTTCATAAATAAGACATGAACAAACCCACCTTTGCCATGCATGCATGGCAAAGCCCCTTTGCCATGCATGCATGGCTAAGCCTCCTTTGTTGACAATAAACTTTTCATTACTAATACATGAACAAACCCACCTTTGCCATGCATGCATGGCAAAGCCCCTTTGCCATGCATGCATGGCTAAGCCTCCTTTGTTGACAATAAACTTTTCATTAATAAGACATGAACAAACCAACCTTTGCCATGCATGCATGGCAAAGCCTCCTTTGTTGACAATAAACTTTTCATTACTTATATATGAACAAACCCCCTTTGCCATGCATGCATGGACCAAGCTTCCTTTGTTGGCAATATACTTTTCATTACTTATACATGAACAAACCCCCTTTGTCCATGCATGCATGTTCTAAGCCTACTTTGTTGGCAAATAAATTTTCACTACCAATACATGGACAAAACAACCTTTGGCCATGCATGCATGGACTAAGCCTACTTTGTTGATAAATACTCTTTTCATTACCTACACATGCACAAATCCACCTTCGTTCATGCATGCATCCATGGACCAAGCCTCATTTGTTGACAAATACAATTTTTGTAACCATTTAATACTTATTGGTACCATTTTCAAAGCTTGCATTGACCAAGTGTAATTTCCACATTAGATGGGTAAAACTGAATATCTTAATTTAGGGTTGACACTTTATGACCAAACTTTGTGTGAAGAAAGAGCATATTATGTTGACCTTTCATTGGATCCTGAGCCCCAGAGGTAAACGTCAAGTTAAGTATAAATAAAAATAGAAAAACAGTTGAAATAGAATATTTTTATCGGAGTTTATACATACTTTTCATGATATTTAACATCCCCCCACCCCAACAATTCTGGTCAAAATAGCTTATATGGTTAAAAATAACTGTGATTGCTACAAAATCGCAGTCAACTAGAAAAATATGAGAAAAATCTGTTTCAACCTCAAAAACATAGTTAATACTTGAAAATACGTTTTGTCTCCATGTTTTTTAATGAATGAGCAAACAACTATGTCATTTGTCCTGTGTTCAGACTGACACACACATTTAATTTGCAATTATACTGAACACATAATTTACAAAATGTTTAGTAAAATTAATATGACTTTGTTTTAAGTAATGTTCACATGGGACTTTCTTTTATAAAAACATTCTATTTATGGATGCTTTGCAAATCATATTTCGAGAATAAAAATATTTAAGTAAAACTTTTAGAATTTGCTTACATGCATTAATGAAGAATGGACAAACCTGCTACTTTTAAAGTGTATTATGTGAAGTATATTTTTTTTTCCATTTTACATGAAACTGCCATCTCAAAAGAAATTATTGCTGGCTGTCATGAATCTGCACTTATTTCTTAACAAAGGAAATTCAATGATCATGCCTCTCATTTTCAATTTGTTTTAAAAAAATGCATGAAGACATAAAACAATGAAAATATTTTAATTTTATAACGCTACAGGAATGATTAATTCATTTTTTTCAAAAATGAACAATGCTGACAGATATATGTACACTAAAAAGTGATAAAAAAGTATTATCCTGGCAGTAAGTTATGATAGAGAATTTCAATACATACTACAGCCACCTTTTCAACAAGTGTATGCCAAAATACCTTTAGATCATGTGCGGTATTCAATAAGCAACTAAGATTAGGAACTAAGACTTGATTGGCATGTATATTTAGCTGACCAATAGGCTGAATGAAATCACTGAGGCATGTTTTAAGATAAGGATAAGATCAATATTGAATAAGAAAAATGAAACTAATTGGTTTTAAACAGATACAATCTCAATACAGATATCAAAATAAGGCCATTTTTTTATAAATTGGTCAACAGAAAAAAAAAAGGATTTCATACTCATCTTTTTTTTACAATAGAAGTGAATACATATTTTTCACAGTGTTTGTGGCCAAACCCAAAACCAAAAGATAAAAATTAACAACAAAAAGGAAAGACATGTTCATAGATACATATGAATGACATTTGAAATGCTTTGATTTCTATGCAACAAAATGTCTGCAATGCCTCAATATTATAATGAATATTGATATGTTCAAATGCTCACTTTGTCATACACATATTTTTGGCTTTATACAGTCCAATGTTCTCTGACCTACCAATTTCAAATCTAAGTTATTGTAATCATTATATAAGCATATTATACAGTTTCCAATTTCAAATAATGTCACATTAAAAGTCAATATTATTACAACCTTTAGTTATAGTGTCACTTTTTCAATATTTTTTTAAAAAACAAATAACCAAAAAAAAATTGGAGGAGGGGGGACTTTTCGAAATAATTGGGCGGTAGATCCATTAACCAATTCATTAAAAAAAGAACGGCCTAAACTCAAAAAAAGTTAATAAGTTTATAATGAATGTAATGCTTAATTTTCATTCAATGAAATCGTTCCAAAAAAAATGTATACTTTGGATTTAATAAATTACCAATGATCTCATTCACCATTGATTTAAAACAAATTATCAAATGAGGAACTATTTTAATAATAATATGGAAATTAACATTTCTTCATTTCAAAGGACAAGTAACATCTTTAAAGCAACTGTGCACCAGATGATTAATTTGCAACAAAAAAAGAAAATTGTCGAAAACTGACATATACTTGGTATTTATGTGTACAATGCATTGAAACTTATCAACTGAAGTACCACATAGTTTACAATTTTATTTAAGTTTAGCAGTTGTTTCATATATTTCCATTAAAAAAGATTACTGGGTATGTCTACCTAGTATAATTCATTCCTAAAGCGTGATTGGCTATTCAATGCTATCACGTGATATCAGGTATATAGTTTAAATATACTACTCGTTTGGAGTAAGCATTCGTAGCACAGTGGACTGCAATTTAGGCGACACAGGATTGAATCCGGTCTTCGACACAATTTTTTTTTTTACATTTTTGTACCTTTTTTACAATTATGATATCACAGCTTAACACATTCCATTATACAGACAATCCTCAGATTTGTTACAGAAAAAACTTTTTTTGATGCCAATCTGGTGTACAATCCCTTCAACTGCATTTTTAAGTCTATGAGGTATCTTGTTTGTTTAAAAAGAACATTTGATGAGGTAGTGTTGCCTCCACCGATAGTCTTGTAGGCCTGTTATTTTCTGTATGAAAGCTTTTGTTTCTCAAAGAACACAGCACTTTCTGCATTTGTGACTTTGTAGACTGCTCCTGGGTAACTGGCTCACATCCTGCATACAAATAGACCCGTATTGAAACACATGATAAGAAACAAACATACATAAAATCATGAAAAAATTGCTGCCCCTGTTAGTTGGAATAGCTGGACCATTATGATATAATTTAACAAATACACCCCAGTGATCTTAACTTTTTACATTTGCTACAAATTTCCTTGAATATTATTACTTCATTTTTTTATACATATTGATAATATATCTTTACAAAATCACTATAAATACTGATACTAGTCACCAATGCTTACTTTTTCAATTTTTTTGTGATACTGTAAACAGTGGTCGAAATTAGCACAAGCCTGCAAGCCCTGCACTGGTTAAATGTCTTTCGGGCTTGCTCAAATTCTGAATTTTATATAGCAGGGCTTGTTCAAAAATTTGATGCCAAGCAATAGTATAATAATTTGGGCTTGTTGATCCAAAAGTCTAATTTCGATGACTGTGTAAATAAATAAATTGGAATGGCAAAAGCTTGTTACTGGTTGTAAGACTCAGGCATTTTTTTTACATCACTGATCCAAAATTTGCAGAAAGAAAGCAGGCCATACTCAAATGATTTTAAAAAAATAACAAAAATATACCTTTGTCCTGTACATTTAGATTTTCAAACTGTTTTTTTTCCTCGGTTACAAGGAGCCAACAACCAAATCAGCTCGGAATCATTTTGGCCAAGGGGACAGGTTTGGCACAGCTGGTTACAACCACCTGTGTTAGTGTTTTGGCATTAAAGAAGTTGAGGACCTGCAAAAGGGAAAATCAAATTAATTTTTGTACGAAAACATCAAATTTTGATATATTATTTATAATATAAATTATGTACAGTTCGATTTAATATCATGACTGTAATATCATGTTCTATTTTTGAAAACTTACTAGAGCATGACTCCATATTGTCGTCTCTTTAACTGGTAGTGTAAACATGCCACTTATAGGTTGTTTGTAAGAACTCGACTTCGTAGCAAAGTTAAGTTCATGTTTATTCTACTTTCCTTTAAACATGCTGGGGTCTAGAAAAAGCCACTCGCAAAATTTTGCGAGCTTGAATAAAAGTCACTCGCAATTTGCAAATGCCACTCGCAATTTGCGAGTATGCGAGTCTAAATTTGAACCCTGCAATAGTTTTAAAACCTGCATGTGAAAAATAAGAAAATAGAACCAGTGGTCGAAATTAGCACAAGCCTGCAAGCCCTGCACTGGTAAAATGTCTTTCGGGCTTGCTCAAATTCTGAATTTTATATAGCAGGGTTTGTTCAAAAATTTGATGCCAAGAAATAGTATAATAATTAGGGCTTGTTGATCCAAAAGTCTAATTTCGATGACTGTAGAACCAGATTATTTTATTATTTACCTCATTTTTCATACCCTGGTAGTGCCAATCAGTCTGGAGCTTTGCATGACTATGCCCGGCAATAACTGTATCCATAGTATTAACTTGCCACTTGTCACAGTAAGGAGCATCATAAATTTCTTTAATCCTAGAAAGTGTCATTATTACATTTATTACATACTGACATAGAAAATCCTTAGGAATAAATATTACAGTGTCATGAGAAATTGAATAAAAATGACAAAAAGTTTAAAACTTATTATATTTGTGGCAAATCTTAAGCACCAGTCAATTGTAAGGCCCCTCCCCCCCCCCCCCTCCCCCAGGTCTGGGGGTATACCGGGGATAGTTGGGGAAATGGGCCATGTTTTTCCTTTCAGGTGGCCACGCAGTGCTGGGTGAATGCAGTTGTTTTGTCTTCGATTTAAATATAGCAGGGAATGGGCCTTAACTAGGCCAGGGTCCCTGTGATGCAGCTGCATTTGGTGCAAATTTACCATCGTTTTGTCCCTGCAGGATGGGAGTTTTAGCTGGGGTTGGCTGGATCGAAGGTCATTGTCCCTGCTAATCCCCAGACCTTGGGGGGGAGGTGGGGCTTGGTTACAATTGACTGGTGCATAATACTGACAGTTCATCAACTAAGTTTAAACTTAAACAAGTTTATGCCGTTAATTTAAAATAAACACATTTAACATACTAAGAGCCTCATGCCTCTCAGCCTGATGGATCACAGCCAAATTTATATTTCTCATTAATTAAGAATATGTTTGATAACCAAATAACAACTGTCAACATTTATTTTAGTAATAAAAACAACCATCAACTTTATTACTGTTATTAATATTAAATTATTACTGTTATTAATATTAAAAAACAATACTAGTAGTATACTGTATAATAAGTTCACTATAAATATATATTTCTCATAAATAAAAATGTTGCTACTTACCACAACATAAACCAAAAATCTTAAACTGCATCAACTTTCCTGTTTACATCAAATGATCAGCAGAAGTAAATCATGTGTGATGTAGCTGATAATCTGGGGCACCAAAGGGGGAATTTCAAGTTGATGACATCATAATGTGCATGACATGCAGTATTGATGACATCACAGATTTTGGAACTCAGCCAATTCTCTCAGGACAGTGTCTGCTGGTATGTATATTTTTGTTTATAAATATTATTTTTGTATTGATTGTGAATTTTGGCTTTTATTTATTTATTAAAAATAATATCAAAAATGTTTCTTTTTATCAAATTTTGATTTTGAAAAATATCTTTATTGTGTTTGGATAAGTTAAACTAGAAAAATGTGAAATGATGAAAGAACTGTTCAGTGTATTGGTAAAAAACCCAAACAGTTTCCTTTCAAAGCTAATTTTAAAAAGATGTTTGTTAAACAATATCCCCCCCCCCCCCTGCAAGCTATGTTGTCAGGATTATATGGACAATTGATTTGCAGGGGCTTAGCCAGTCTGTACTGAATGTTACGCACAAATGTGGGAGGGGGATATCCCTGTAACCGTAGGGGGTTCAGGGCGGGCTACTCCCAAAGGGAAAATGGAACTACCAAGTGATTTTTTAGGCTCTTTAAGCTTCTTTAAGCTATCTAGCACAGATAAACAATGCTTTCTATAGCAGCTGATCATCCCTTTAAAGCTTTATTCTGATGTCAATACATAACTTAGCCCTCGACTTTGATCCCATGTTTGGCCATTTTTCTAATTGATGTTACAGACGTGCGTTGGTGCGTAATGCTGGCTACGCCCCTGATTTGTCCAGCATGAATATGACCAATCAAAGTGTGATGACCTTATGTCCAGGTGTTGTGAAACTCAGACAAGCTATGTTCTACTGACGGACCTAATGACAGACCCATCGACTGACATCTGCAAAGCAATATACCCCTCTTCTTCAAAGGGGGGCATAAAAATTCAGATTTATGTATGAGTAATGCTCTGATTTTACAGAGCCAGGCCAAATGTGGATTACCTGTCTTCACTGAATCCTATCCTGGTACAGTCTGAGCATAGAAATTTGCAGATACCAACTTATTGAGAACCAAGATGTAAGTTTTAGACTTTTTATTGCATACTGATTTTTAGCTAGACTATTCAAAAATAGGTGGGATATACTACTCGTCCCGACGTCGGCTTAAAGTTTTAGGGCAAGTTTGGGATTTTCACTTATAAGACCAATACCCTTCATTCAATTGACTTAATACTACACACAGTTGTTCAAGGCCATCACATGATGAGGTTAGATAACTCCATATTATTCTTTACACAGATTATGGCCCCTGATTGACTATGGACTATGGAACTTCGGTTAAAGTAACTTAGGTTAAAGTTTAAGGGCAGGTTGGGATATTTATAAATAACTTCTATACCCTTTGTTCAATTGACTTAATACTTCACACAGTTGTTCAGGACCATCACACAATGAGGTTACATAACTCCATATCTTTATAGACGACCCCCCTACTTTGCCCATGAAATCTGGTGTTTTTGTCTTGACTCGTTTATAAGACGGGTAGATTTTTAAAGCAAATCCAGCTTAAATAACTCCATATTATATTTTATACAATTTATGGCCCCTGTTGTGACCTAAGGTTAAAGTTTAAGGGCAGGTTGTGATATTTATTAATAACTTCTATACCCTTCATTCAATTGACTTAATACTTAACCCAATTGTTCAGGACCACCACCTAATGAGGTTACATAACTCCATATCTTTAATACAAGTCATGACCCCTGATTGACTTGGTTAAGTTTTAGGCAAGTAAAAGTTAAGGCCAAGTTGGGATTTAAATATAAAACTTCTATACCTTTCATTCAATGCACTTAATCAAATTCAAAATTAGCGTGCTGTCTTACAAAGGCTCTTGTTTTATAACCAGCAATTTGTGCAGTCTCTTACATTTTACTGTTATTTGTTGTTATTATAGTTGAATTTAGCAAATCAAATAAAGGGAGAAAGCCAAGCAAGGCGAATGGCCAAGAACAGCATTTTTTGGTTGTTAAATAGTTGATGTTCCAAATAACTTAATTTAATACTTGATGTTCGCAATAATTTAATTCAATCTTTGATAATTGCAATCAATTAACTCACTGGGGATGTAGATGCATGTTTCTTTGTGCAAACTTTTATAGTAAATCACACAGGCATTATAACAACCAAAATATTAACATTTAAGGAACTTTTTCCAGTCTGCAATATTGTGACCTCGTATAGATATAAAAATAAATAAATATTTTGTAATAATTGGCGTTTTATTGACTTTTCAGATCTGGGAGTTTTCAACAGACAAGAGGACCTGGATATTCTGCTACATGTGACACTGACACAAACTATGTTGTACTTTTATATCAATATGACATTATAAAAATGTTTGGACTCATATGCCATTGCTTGAATCAAAATTAAATTTATAATAAATTTATATAACTCTGATATCTATTTTTTCCTCATACACTTACTTATTAGAAGTGTTAAAACAAAAACAAAAAGTTGAGACACCAAAATTATTGTCTTTTAATTTCTAAAAAGTGAATACGATATAATCCTTATGAGTATATGAAATATCAACTGTGGAGTTATTGGGAGGACAATATGAATTTAATTATATATTGGAAGTAAGCTCCATCAGGAAATACTCGAGTAAGTTTAATGAGGATCTGATGGAAAATAGCTTCAGACCATTTGTTATATTAAAAAAGGGCCATAACTCCAAAGAGAAAGTTTTGTTGATATTGTATGTTGAATGGTCAAGTCAGAGAGAGAAAAATGTCAAGGTAACAGGTGTCAATGGCTCAATGCTCAAGTACTGGTAACAAAGAGGCTTAGCCATGCATGCATGGCAAAGGGGCTTTGCCATGCATGCATGGCAAAGGTGGGTTTGTTCATGTCTTAGTAATGAAAAGTATATTGTCAACAAAGGAGGCTTTGCCATGCATGCATGGCAAAGGGGGTTTGTTCATGTATTAGTAATGAAAAGTATATTGTCAACAAAGGAGGCTTAGCCATGCATGCATGGCAAAGGAGGCTTAGCCATGCATGCATGGCAAAGCTGGGTTTGTTCATGTATAAGTAATGAAAAGTATATTGTCAACAAAGGAGGCTTAGCCATGCATGCATGGCAAAGGTGGGTTTGTTCATGTATTAGTAATGAAAAGTATATTGTCAACAAAGGAGGCTTAGCCATGCATGCATGGCAAAGGTGGGTTTGTTCATGTATTAGTAATGAAAAGTTTATTGTCAACAACATGTATGAACCAAGGGTATTATCAATTTTCAACTTCATATCTATACTGAAAAATACCTTCTTATCTTAGATTTTATGACTTGTACTCATACATTGGCCGAACCAAGAAAATGTTAGTGAAACTGCACGTTCTATATTTAATGTCATATTCCGACTTCAGATAATAGACTGTTATAGGATGTCACTCATTTTTTTATTATTTTTTTTTTGGGGGGGGGGTTGTTTGCTTTTTCAGGATAGATCTACATGTATAAACAGATTTTCGTACCAAGGAATGACGCTTAACCTAAAAACATTTTGGTATGGCCTGATGAAATGTCACTGAAGTAAGCACTGCATGTATACTAAATTGTGACAAGTTCTTCATTTCAAGTTTATCAAGACCTTGGTGTGAAATAATAACAAACCTTAAGGCCTTTGGACCTTTGCTTGTGCGAAATCTTTAACGTATCAGATTTGAAATAAAAAAAATCAACTTTTTTTCATTTCAGGCTTAAACCCTTAAACTCGGGACTAACTTCCGGCTCGAGCCAAAGGTCACACTAAAAGTGAGGCTGCGAGCGGGAAGGAGCAAAAATTAAAAAATGGAGAAGTACGAAAACCAGGGTTTAGTGGGAGAGGGTAGTTATGGGATGGTACTCAAGTGTAAACACAAGGAGACTGGGCAACTAGTGGCCATCAAGAAGTTCTTGGAGAGTGAGGACGATAAAATGGTGAAGAAGATTGCGCTGCGAGAAGTCCGTATGCTAAAGGTATGATTATTGGTTGTTTATTATCTTGAATTGCTTCTGAGAAATGTAACAAGTTGTAGTAATTGTGTTGTTGCCATAGTGGCTGTCGGCCTTTTTTCGAAAGTTTTAATGTCGGCCATAACTTGTTTTAATACCATTAAAATTTTGTAATATGTACATGTTGATACATTAAATTCTCAAACAATGACGATGTGCATATGTGTGAGTTTCATTACTCTGGCTAAAAATTGGCGAATTGTTTTGAAATTATTCAAGTAAGCAACATCATTGCTAAATTTCAAATCTGAAATATTCCGAAAGTTTCATGCACACGTTTGTGGTCTGTTAAGTTATGCTTGTTTTAGTTAAAAATATCAGATCACCTTTAAGAGTTAACAATATGTTGTTAACAACAGTGTTAACTTTAACAATGTTCTATACAAAAGGCCCATTGTTAAAGTAATGCTTTTTGGTCCACTACAAACAACAGACAAAAAAACAAACGTTCATAAAATGTTTCTTATTATCTTTGTCAATTGTTTATAAGTTAAAACCAACACTCTATAGACTTCAAAAGGAATTAAGCCAGAGTTTTGCCAACTAAATGATTTCACCATTTGACAAAATTAAAATATAAAGGCACCTCAATAATCTCAGATTAGTATTATAATGAAAAGTGAGATTTATTACGATTTATCGGTAATCCACAAGTTTATTGAGAAAGCTATAGTTTTATAGTTATGCAGCATAAATATTGTACGAAAATCTCTTTAGCCTTTTAATTGGTTGGTGTAATAGTCAATGTCAATGTATCGGAGTAACATTCAAACAGTGAACTGTAAATATTTACAAGGGATTGGATTTTTCCCCGATTCTGGCCGCTTGTTGATCGGTTTAATTGTCATTCATCTGGAAAACAAGTTATTGAAAGTATGTTTTTATTAAGCCAACAGAGAGTTCAAGTTGTGAAAAATCGAGCGTTTAAATCTTGAATGGAACCGTATTAGGGGAGAATAAATAATCTGTTTTAATTATATGTGGTAACTTTATTTATAGATTAATCATTTTGCCCGATCTTATCAACAATCGTATCATACAAAACTTTTTTGAATCTATATTTTTTGTGTGATAAACAGTATCTATTTCAAAGAAATAAACGATTTAAACCTAGTTTCTTTTATTTTGCAAGCATAACATTTAACTCAATTAACTGATAAATATCTAACCAAAATTCAAGATATTACAAAATATCGTACCATACACACATTATTCTTATCCATTGGTTATTATGATATTAATTTAAAAAGTAATATTCAAATATATCTCTATTTTAGCCATATCCTTAATATGTTAAATCTGTTTTTATATCAGAAATGGCAATATAACCTTTTGTGTTATTGCCTCAACTTTTTGCTCATTTTACATGTTGGCTTAGTAACACACATTTATCTGGCAAAATAATGAAACTATGGCACTTAGATAATTTCAATTTAAGACAAAATTGACTAAGATCTTTATAGAAATGGCCCCGAGATGAATAAAAAAAGATGAAAAATGATGCTACCAGCTACTTTTGCTCCTGTTTATTTCATTCTTTCATCATCTGCATTTTTTTTAACAATCTGGCCCACTAAATCTGGAAGCATGCAACTGCATTGTGAAAGAATGAAATAGTTGACATTCTTTTCTTGTTTTTTATGCGAAACTATTCTCATTTTTCAGCAACTGCGTCACGACAACTTGGTAAATCTTCTAGAAGTGTTTCGGCGTAAGAAGCGGCTGTACCTCGTGTTCGAGTTTGTCGATCACACAGTACTTGACGAGCTAGAAAAATGTCCAAATGGTCTCGATGAGACGACATGTCGTAAAATACTTTGGCAGGTTCTCAAAGGCATCGAGTTTTGCCATCATAATAATGTGAGTTGGTATGGTGGTATGCATTGATTTATTGTACTCTGAGCTTGTTTTTTTTCCAGGAAAAGAGTACTGTTATAGCGTTGGTGTTGTTTTTGTCAGCATCTTCACCCTGCAAAGCTTAAACGTTGGTTATTACTAAAAAATGTTCCAAGAGATTTGAATGAAACTTTGTATATATGTTGCATATGTAAAGTAAGGCCCTTTTAACTCTGGCATGAATAATTGTCGAGCTTACCTTCATACATACCCTGTTATTTTTGGAGATGATAGAAGAAACAAAGAACTATTGGGGGTGGGGCCTTAGTATGTATGTTTACAATGACCATGGATATGTGTTGTGAGCTCCATTACTCTGGTTAAGATGTCTGTTGAGTTACGCACATTGACTGACTGCTCTTGATTTAAATGACTGGAACTCAAGGATAAAGTTTTATATAACTTGGTGATGAATGGATTACAACATTGATTAGTTTTTTATTCAAAGCAAATGTTAAAATGATTTGGCAGTTTTTTCATATTGAAAACAAAAAACAACA
Organism: Mya arenaria; assembly: GCF_026914265.1. Lineage (NCBI taxonomy): Eukaryota > Metazoa > Mollusca > Bivalvia > Myida > Myidae > Mya > Mya arenaria. Next base: position 32,079,662 of record NC_069123.1, on the reverse strand, counting down.
ACAGAAATAATAAGAGCAGATGGTTTCTAGTTTCTTACATTTAAAAATTCTTTGGGCCACTTGATTAAGATATGAAACAAAAAGAAAACATAAGATACCGTTGATAGAAACTTGAAACTATGAAAATATTGAACAGTTTTTTTAATAAGCTATCAGACATAATTCTAAGAGCTGAATGCAGTTCAACCATTCACATTTTGCTGTTTTTGTGTTTTAAGTGTTAAGTAAATTGAGTAACGATCGACAATGTGTTTTTGCTCCGATAGATCAATTTGAAATTACTCCTTCAAATTCTTTTGAGAATGACGGCAAAAAGTGAGAAAATAATCTAGTCCTAATATGAATTGAGATTTGTTTGTTATGAATCATTTGCTTAAAATGAGTAGAAAAAAAAGCAAACAGTCATTGAAATTAGAACTTTTGGTGAACAAGCCGAAATGCTTAAACACGTGCTGTTAATCATTTTTTTTAACAAGCCCTGCTATTATGTAAGATCCAGAAACTGAGCAAGCATTTTACCCGTGCTTGGTTTGCAGGTTTGTGCTTCTTACGATCTCTGAACAAATATCGTAAATACGTTCAATTTTAGTTAATTGTATTTAACAACTCAGCCTTTCAGCATCATCTGCAGAATTTCTGGGTATGAAATGTCCTTCAATGCCTTCTTAAGTCTCTGGAAATGAGACATCTGAATATTCAGTAAATCAATTTTGAATATACATGAATGCTACCCTTGGACTTGCATGTTTCATATAATGTGTCCTCAGCAAGGAATTGAAGAGACCAAAGCTTAGTTGTGTTTACCGTACATATTACATTAAAGGTGCACAATATAGGGTGATGCAAAAAATGATTTGATTTTAATGCATTAGCACGTTGAACTCATTTGACTTGAATGAAAATCAATAGCTAGCTACGTGGCCACAAATACCTTAGTTAAGCCCCGAAACAGTGGCATATATATATATAGTAATCAGACCATTTGTCCGTCCTTTCGGTTTCCAATCAATAACTGAAAAATGCTTAGTTGACATCCAATCAATCTGCAGTGTCCATGTACATACTTTGCTCTTTAAAAATTCTACAGATCAGTAGTTTCAAACTTCAAGGGATGGCAAGGTAGGTCATCATGAATATATGTCCATGCAGGCCCAACTTCTTATTGCTATCTGTCCATGCAGGCCCAAATACTAATGGCTATCTGTCCATGCAGGCCCAAATTCTAATGGCTATCTGTCCATGCAGGCCCAATTACTGATGGCTATCTGTCCATGCAGGCCATAATACTAATGGCTATCTGTCCATGCAGGCCAAAAACCGATTGGCTATCTGTCCATGCAGGCCCAAATTCTAATGGATATCTGTCCATGCAGGCCCAAATACAAATGGCTATCTGTCCATGCAGGCCATAATACTAATGGCTATCTGTCCATGCAGGCCAAAAACCTATTGGCTATCTGTCCATGCAGGCCCAAATACTAATGGATATCTGTCCTTGCAGGCCCAAATGCTAATGGCTATCTATCCATGCAGGCCATAATACTATTGGCTATCTGTCCATGCAGGCCCAAATACTTATGGCTATATCTCTATGCAGGCTCAAATACTAATGGCTATCTGTCCATACATGCCCAAATACTAATGGCTATCTATCCACACAGACCCAAATACTAATGGCTATCTATCCACACAGGCCTAAATACTAATGGTCATCTGTCCATACATGCCCAAATACTAATGGCTATCTATCCACACAGGCCCAAATACTAATGGCTATCTCTCCACACATGCCCAAATACTAATGGCTATCTGTCCATACATGCCCAAATACTAATGGCTATCTATCCACACAGGCCCAAATACTAATGGCTATCTCTACACACATGCCCAAATACTAATGGCTATCTGTCCATACATGCCCAAATACTAATGGCTATCTATCCACACAGGCCCAAATACTAATGGCTATCTCTACACGCAGGCCCAAATACTAATGGCTATCTGTCCAAGCAGGCCCAAATACTTATGGCTATCTCACCACACAGGCCCAAATACTAATGGCTATCTCTCCACGCAGGCCCAAATACTAATGGCTATCTGTCCATACAGGCCCAAATACTAATGGCTTTCTGTCCATGCAGGTTCAAATACTAATGGCTATCTGTCCAAAGAGGCCTATCGGGGCATTTGTAACATTCCTGTGACAGATCTTGTTATGCAGATAACCAATTTTGAAGATGAATGGGCAATTTAAGTGGTAAAGTTGAAAATGGCATGTGAAATGAAATAGTTTTTGCCTTCAAATCCTGATTGCTTTTTCGTTTTCTTTACATATAAAGAATTGATTTTTCATTGATTGATGAACATTTTTGGAATAATAGGGTTTCAAACTAAACCATACAAAAATATTCATGCAATATTGAAAATACAAAAACCAATACAAAAGATAATGCCATGTGAATTAAAGTTTATTTAAGAATAAAAAGTTAATTATATTTCTTATATTGAAAGATAAATCTTTGGGAAGACATTTATGCAGATTTTAGTACTTTTGTGTATTCAGAAAAAAGACTTTAATACGATTATCTCTTTTAACAAGGAACATTAGGTTAAGAAATAATTATTGATATGCAAATGTTATTTTGCAATACCATTTTTGTTGGCTTGAAAAGGTTTGTGTTGACGAGTCATTTGGAATTGTGCTAGTTGACGTCAAATTGATTTGTAGTATAATTAAATGAAAGTGTGCAAATTATTTTCATAAAAGAAATAGATAAGTACAAGTGATTAATAAAAATAAATTTCTTTCAAACTTCTGACATGAACATTTACTTTCAGACATATGAATTAACTTGTTTCTTTATAAGATTTGTTGGTATATTTTATACTTCTAGTGTTCTTTTCCACTTTTGAGGGAATGCTGTTGGGGAAAAATATCGTCGTTTTGGCAAAAAGTGGATAAAATACTTACATGATTTATATAATGATTAACTTGATTTTAAACTTTTTTTTTTAACCAACATATCCACATATTCATGAATGGCACTATGCAACATTTGCTAAATGTTAAGAGGTCAATGCTTTAAAAATAAAATTAAAAAAATGTTCAGTAGGGGAATGTGGTCAAATTTTGGCCCCCAAAAATGCCAAAAAAAAAATGACTTCAGTAACGGTTATTTCAAATAGTTGAATTTATTTGTTTCATAAATTCTTTGTAATAAACAATAAATCTAAAAATCTAGTTTTTCTGAGCAAGCTTAGCCAGTCCACAACAATCTGTAAGAAAAATGAAAAACAAATCAGTCCAATTCATATTTTATCATATGGTAATATATAATATATATTGTTGGAAAGAAATCCTGCTATCTTGTGAAGCAATGTCAAATTAAATCATGCTAAATTGTTTTTAAACATGTTCATATCATTGATGGTTATACCTTTCAACTTAATACTTATGAAAATTGAAATGTTGTCCAGTAAGCGCTGTGGTTAGCACACTCGCTTCTCACCAAGGTGACCCGGGTTGAATTCCCAGCCTTGGCGCAAGTGAGTTTGTTTTGTGGTCACTAAGCTGGACAAGTTTTCTCCGGGTTCTCTGGTTTCTCAAGGACACAAGACCACACTATTTCGCAAAATCGTGCCAACAAGAGTGACTTAGCACAATCGTTGGAAAATAAACAAAGTTTAAACTAAATGGGGTTATCGTTGAACATTTTCATCCCAAGTATTTAATTTATGGGGACAACTATCTTTTGTTTCAAAGGTTCCTGTTTTACAACTGAATGAGAAAATTTAAATTGCCGTTGTCAGAATTTTACTTAAAATTCTATTAGTAGTAGTTAACTGAATATATTAAACATTATTAGATTTTTCCCTCCCCCCAGTAATAAATACATTGGAATATTCCTGCATAATATCATACTAAATAGTCTTGTCAATTGTTCTGTGATGCCATTATATGACATTTATTGCGGGAGGATTTTTATCTGCGTAGACCCTTATTTGACTGCATTCTCGTATCTTTGTTTTGAAAGACAATACGCTGGAAGATATGATCTGTCTATGATATAATTAATGATCTCCAATTGTATGCAGATAGAGAGAAGTCATAATAAATTCTATTGTATAGTATTTTTGCTGTTGTGTGTGATTTATTCCTGCAGCAAAACTCCTGAAGTTTGAACTTGAGCTAAAAATGATTTAACGGAATAATCACACTTTTTAGGCAAGAGATTGCTGTAATACAGTAAAAACAATTCAAAAATGTTCATAATATTACCTTAAATAAGCTTTTATATTTTATTTCCCTGACTATTTCATGTATTATTTTATCAAATTGACGCCAATTTGCTGATTTTTCAGAACTTTGTTGAAGTCAACAATATTGTTAACTTTGTTTTTGTTAACTTTCAAATCTGTATTGCTTTGGAATTAAAATGGACATGTTTGTGATCTGCAGTATTTCTAACAACATTTACGACACCTGTTTCAGCTGTATGTGTTTCATTTAAATATATGAGGATGCTACAAAAAAGGTTAACTCTTAAAGTTTACAACAATTTAGTTAACAACATTGTTAACTTTAAGAGCTTATGTAATTGGCACAATGTGTGCCATGCGAAACTTATGAATTTTCTGTTACAGAAAAAACATTATTTTGTTATACTTGAACCAGTCGTCCATTTTCTCCTTTCAGATAATTCACAGAGACATCAAGCCAGAAAATATCCTAGTCAGTAAGAACGGCGTGGTGAAGTTGTGCGACTTTGGGTTTGCACGAACTCTCGCTCAGCCTGGGGAGATATACACAGACTATGTGGCTACACGCTGGTACAGGGCCCCTGAATTACTTGTGGGGGACACGAAATACGGCAAGTAAGTGATCGAAGGTTTATGATGGGTTTTGGCTGACTTAAAATCACCATTCTTCAATTGTCTTAGGTTTCTTTGAAGAAAAGAAGTTATTGACATCATCAGCGTCCAATGGGGTAAAAAAAACCCAGGAACTTTTTACTATGTCTCAAAAAAACAAGATACTGTATATGTCCTATTAAACATGTGTCTTTTAGTCCTCTACCTTTAATAGGGCATTTATGGTATTCACATAAAATATGATACACATTTTGCTATCTTAATGTACAACACCAAAATGAAGTAAGGCCCATAACTTTGGCTTTTACTTTGTAGGGTTATCACCTGTGATAAAGTAAGAAACAAGGGACATGTATTTGCCCCAGCTTACCATACTTTTAAATTTTGCTTCGTCTGCCATATGTTTCTCCCTGCTTTTCATAGTTCCTCCTTTTTCTTCTTGTTCCTCCTTGACACAGATTAACCAAAACACATTATTATTTTTCAGGGCAGTAGATGTGTGGGCAGTTGGCTGTCTTCTGGTGGAGATGTTGACAGGTGAACCCTTGTTTCCCGGGGACTCTGATATTGACCAGCTCTACCACATTGTTAAAGTGTTTGGTACGTTTATTCTTTTTTTCTTTTAGTTTGAGGCAAGCTAATCATAGATGTCTTTGTCCTACATGCTAGATATTTCTTGAGACTTACCCTGGTTTTTTTGTTCAGAAAACCAGGGTTTTTTTGACGCCTTTAAAACATGTCAATATCAGCCACATTCTGAAAGACTTCCAAGGGAGTTGGTATGCTTGAGGTACTTTCCTGCTTCAATTCATATGCCTAAATGATAAAAACAAGTATGGATGCTTTTTCTTCAGGTAATTTAACGGCCCGACATAAGGAAGTGTTTCTGCGAAATCCCCTGTTTGTTGGGATGAGATTGCCAGAAGTAAGGGAGGTGACACCTCTTGAGAAAAAGTTCACAAGAATGTCACAGTTCTCATTAGCACTTATAAAGGTAAGAATTAAAATACTTCATGGTAATTAACCCACATATAAATATCTATCTGATAAAATATATTAGAAAAGTTCACAAGAATGTCAAAAAGTTAAAAGAATGTCATAAACTAAAAAAATGTCAAACTGTTCACAGGGACGTTTCTATAAAGGATCTTAAGTCGGTATGAAGGTCACAAATGGCAATACATCATATTGTTCTTATTTCCTAATCTTTGTGTTCATTTGTAATGATGGATAAAGCTTATTCCACTCCAATTCAAAGCAAAATAATGGAACTATGGTACTTAGATACTGAGAAAAAAGTTCAAAAAATTGTTACTGGGTATTATACGCAGGCATTTTTTTGCATCAAAATCTGAAATAAAAAAGTGTGTCTAATACCCAGTCATTTACGGTAATATCAATTTACGACCAAGATCTTTATTGAAAAGGCTCCCAGGAGAATGTCAGAAAGTTCCAAATATTGTCAATAAGCTCAGAGGAATGTCAAACAGTTCTAAAAATGGAAAAAATTAGAATAATGTCAAAACGTTTAAAGAACATTTCAAAACATTCAGATGAATGTCAAAAAGTTAAGAGAAATATCAATTAATTTAGAGATGGCTTTGCGCAGAAAGTTCAGAAGAATGTCTAAAAGAATATGAGAATGTAAAAAAGTATAGATGAATGTCAGTTTTCTTTTCAAAGTTAGAATTTAGAATTTTTATACCAAAAATCTTTTGATATAGTCCTATATAACTTTAAGGCTCGATTCCTAACGTATATTTTCTGAACTTGTGAAATAAAACTGTGTATTATCTGAAAAATGGTGACAGATTTCTTTTATCATCAATATTTTTTTCTGATTTTTTGTCATAGGTTTGTCTGAGACTTGACCCGGATGACCGACCCGTGTGTTCTGAACTTCTAAAGCACGAGTTCTTCACGAGAGATGGCTTCGCACAGAAATTTTCTCATGACCTTAAGGCGAGACTCACGAAGGAACAAGAGAAAAACGCTCTGCTTCATTCTATCGTTCATGATAAAGATGACGATGGTGATAACAATAAAGCCGTGAAAAAGAAGAAGAAGCCCCTTATTAAGAAAGTTGAGGCACACTCTAAGGTGGAAAGCAATAAAGCTAGCTCAAATAAAGATGTAAGGAAATCAAGTGAACTTTAAATAACACACAGTGTTTTTTTCAGCCATTTTGCGGGCTTAAATTTGGTCCCCTCCTGAAAAGGATATATAGTCACCCTTGTGCAATAACTCAATAACTGCATATAAAAGTAGAAGCAGATACTGAGTTCTTGCATTAAGGTGATAAATTTTTCCCAAACCATTTTCCCCTTTAATATTATTTTTTGAGCAGCATTAACCTCTTAACATAATGCAAATGTATCAATAAAGTGCTATTCATGAATATATTGATAGGTTTGTTTGATAAAAGGTTTGAACACAAGTTGAACATTATATGAATCATGTTAGTTTTTTTACCCTTTTTGATAAAACAATGCTATTTTCCCCTATCAAAGGGGCTCGCCACCCATACATGCCATATTTCTGAGAGGGGTTCCCTGGGGATTTTGGTCTGAATTCCAGGGGATTTTGATATTACACCAGAGGATTTTTACGCGACGAAAATTTGCGCAATATCTACATTTATAATATAAGAATAAATACAGAAATACACTCAAATTACGATAATTTTTGGACTTAGTCATCATGGTCCTTCATGGAATTTCACACTCATAATATTATTGATGCTTTCCATTGTCAACCTTAAGCAAGTTTTGGATTTTTTTTTTTTTTTAATTTTTTTTTTAAATTCCAGGGGATATGAATCCCCCGGCGGGGGACCAGGGGATGGGTCGTAATTCCGGGGGATTTTTCCCCCGCTGGGGGATATGGCATGTATGGCCACCATTCCCTTAAAAGTGGAAAAAAACACTGACAATAAGCAATAAGTCATTGTAATGTAGAATTAGTGTTTTTAGATTATATATGTTTTTAGCTCATCAAAACTTCTAATCTTGGCCACAAATCAAAAGTCTTTAAAGATATTCTAATGAAATGTGGTATACATGTTGTAAGTGACAATAAGTACATGTTTAGGAAGGCCCATAACTCTTGTTTAATTAATTTTATAGTTATGCTCCTATATACAGTCAAAACTCTATGGCTCGATATTCTAGGGACCGGCCAAAATACTTTGAGCCTCGAGAATATCGAGCAAAGCGGGATTGCTTACAGAATGTTATTTTTTTATTATTCATTACAAAAAGTCTTGTTTATCTCGTTTGTTATTGGTTACGCTAATTATTCTGAAGAGAAGAGTATTAATTAGACATAGTTACACATCGTAAAGTTTGTAACATGACATATTTGATACTTCGAAAATATTATTTGATTTTTTATTTATTTATGATAAAAAATACATTTATGCGAAAACAACAAACAAGCAATTTTAAACAGTGGGTATCACAAACATAGCTTATAAGTTATATCAAAATGCATTGAATTGTATACATGGATAACAATTAGAGACAGAACTTAGTGATGGCATATTTATTCAAACTGTCAAACCATTTAAATTTGATAGTGATTGTAATAAATTCAATTATTTTTTATCGATTAGCGCCTTGTGCTTAAAGCAAACAAAACAAAGTGTGAAATTCTTACTTGGGACAGCGAAAATGACTTCGAGCGTGGAGTAATATCGACCCTCAAGATATCGAGCCATCCGATCGAATTTTATATGAACAAAGAGTAAAACAAAATCAGTCCTTTTAATATGGTTCGAGCCAACGAGGATATCGAGCCATGAGATATCGAGCCAACGAGTTTCGACTGTATACCAAAAGAAATAAAGAGATATGTGTTTGCCCTTGCTGCATTTGTCTCATAAAATATTCTAAACAGTAAGATTTGGAAAAGATATGTACGCAAACCTGTTTTCTTTTATTTTAATTTTATAATAAAGCGATTTAAAGCTGCACTCTCACAGATATACCATTTTTACAACTTTTTTATTTTTTGTCTTGGAAAGAGCAAATTTTTGCGTAATTATCTGCAAACCAATGAAAATCCATTGAAACCATTTATATAAGATTGCTGACAAAAATCAGATCGTAGATTTTCATATTTCCGTTCGAAAATTATTATTTTATGGCTTAAACGGTTACTAACTATTATATTTTTGTCAGCAGTCTTACATAAATGGTTTCAATGGATTTTCGCAAAAATTGGCTCGTTCCAAGACAAAAAATGAAAAAGTTGTCAAAACGTTCAATCTGTGAGAGTGCAGCTTTAAGTCAAAGTACCAATATTAGGAAGAAAGCATTAGTTCTGTATCAAAATTATTGAAATTCAAGTTTTGCTGTTTTGCTTATTTATGTTAATCATTTTGCAGGAAAAACACAGCTCAGAGGACAAATCAAAACAGAAAGGTTCTGACACGGACAAAGGTGCGAGTAAAAAAGTAACCCCGCCTTCAACAACGAATAAATCAAATGCACTAATGACGTCGGACAATAGTAAACAAAAAAACAGTCTAGTTAACGGAGACTCGACACCAGTCGATAAACGAAGCAACTCTTTGGACAAAACAGACGGTAAAACTGTAAAAATTCCGAAAGTTGAAACAAAAACTGATAAGTCAGAAAAAGAACGCAGTTCATGTGAAAAGACCGATAGAGACTTAACTAGGATAGAGCTTAAAGAAAAGACTAAGCTTGAATTGAAACATGAGAAGTATGAAAAGTCAGACAGGGAAAAAGATAGTTTAGAAAATCGAAGTGACAGTAGGCTCGATAAAATCGATAAAATGGAAACTAGTGTAGATAGAAACAAAGGTGCTGATTCACGATTGGAGATGAGTAAGGAGAAAGGGGATGTAAAAGTTGAGCGCGAAAAACGGGAAAAATCGGACAAACTAGAAAACGAGAGGGATGAGAGTCGGACGTCAAAAGAAAGGGAACGTGACAGGGAAAAGGAGAATATTATGTCGTTTAAAGATTCGTCGACGATTCCACCCATCAACCCCTCGGGTCATGGCTTGCATAGTATGAATAACACGCCCACCATTCCGTCACTTACCAGGTAATTTGGGTTATTTTATTCTATTTATGAGTTATTGCATAGGTGTTATTGCATGATGTATGTTTTTTTTGCATGAGAAACTGTATTAATATAAATATTTCTATGTAAGTAAGCAGGTTTTGTTCGTTAATTCGGGAACATTTTCTATAACCTCAGAATTGCGAAATTTCGCCTCATCTTTCACAAAATTTGGAAATTTTTTGATAATACCTATGGAAGATATATATACTCAAATCATATTTTTAACCATATATTTGTTGGCTTTTATAACTTAAACAACAATAATTCAGAGCTTGTTCAAAAGTAAATATTTTTTTCTGATTGGATTTTTTTTTGGGGGGGGGATAAAACCCTTCTTTTATGCATTACATAATACCATAAAAAGAGCCAAAATAACCCAACCTCGCAACTTATAGTATTATATGATCTATATCTTGCAAAATGAACTTTTTCTTTATTTATATTGTTTAACCTTCTTCTTTGTTATATTTTTTAATCGTTTGATTTATTGCATGGCAGAATGTCAGAGTCAAAGATCTGATCCATAAAAAACATAGATGTCTTTACTCTGAGCGATAAAATCATTGATGTTTTAAGTCGGGTATAAATGAAATATATGAAATTTAAATCTACATATTTAATGACCTTGTTGTAAAATACAGAACATCAAGTTTCCGGCTTCCAAAAATCCATGAACACTGTAAGACGGTAGATACTTGCATTTTAAACATTTGATTAAACTTCATTTTTGGTATATATTTTTTTCTCAGAATATCAATCTTTTTAAACAACAGCAGGTGAATCATAGACTAGTTATTTTTTATTCATCCCGCTTAACATTTCTCCTATAACCATGATGTTGAGTCGAGCTGTAGTTTTCATGAATGTAACGCAGCAGGTGTGTTCAAATTTGCGAAAATGAATGTGTATGTAAAAAGAAATTCTTTAATCATTTTAACAAATTTAATATGCTGTGTGAAGAATGCACATTATTAAAACCTTTATATTGGTATCTTTTTTGTTGCTGTGAATTGTATCATATTATCATGGAGTGTGCTTTAATTGCTGGAATTATGGCGTGTTAGGTCCTGAATGTCAAGAAAGTGTCTTGGTATTGACATATAGAAGTTCAATACATGAACTGAGAGTCAAAAAACTTTTTCAACTTTCAAGACCTAATGACATAATTCATTTTTTTTTTCCTTAAAATTAATCGCACCTGCTCCATTATATTCTGTGAAAACTGCGGCTCGATTCACCATTCGGATAAATAACCATCTTAATGTTTCTTTTTCTTAGATTTATATCCTGATACTTTGGCATTGACCTTTTGCCAAAAAAACAAAATGAAATGAAAACCACTAAAAATTCAATTATTATTCAGATACTCTTCTTTCTACATAACAACATCAATTTTTGTAGCTTAACAATAAAGCTTCTCTTTTATTATATGAAATCCATATATTCTTATTATGAAAATGGATATGGAGTTGACAAGAATGACTTAAATGTGTCACTAATAGATCGAAGAAATTGATCATTTTTTTTTTATATTCATGGGAAAATTTTGATTGTCATATTTATAGATACATTTTTGTTTTACATTTTATATCCCAGCTGTGTTTCATACCAACAATGGTGGACCCCTGAAAAGTAATTGTCTCTCAAAAGTTAAATGTTTATGTTATTAATTTTATTGGAACTTAAAGCTTCACTCTTACAGATTGACGGTTTTGACTACTTCTTTAATTTTTTGTCTTGGAATGAGCAAATTTTGCGTAAATGTCTGGAAACCAGTCATATAAGATTGCTGGCAAAAGATCAGATCACAGTTTTTAATAGTTATGTTCGAAAATTGATGTTTTATGGCTATAAGAGTTACTTACGATTTTAGAGTAAATGGCATTTTCAGCAGTTTCCCAAATGATTTAGATCTGTTTTATTGTTTGTTGTGTTAAATGACTGTATTGAAGTCATTGATGCCAAAATCAGCTGATTCTGAGACAAAAACTGTCAATCTTTGAAAGTGCAGCTTTAAGTGTCTCTAAAAACACATCTTAATTGACAGGTGGCACTGATATCAAGACTGCTTATTTTTAGCACCAATGCAATGCACAGCTTTTTATTTTAATATACACATATATTTTTATTAAATCAGGGTGTAGGTTTTTTATATTCGTCATCTAATAATGATATAATACAAAGTACATGTACAGAAAAAAATATAGGTGTAGGAGTATGTCTAATGTATAACATTAAATATCTTATAAATCCATATAACATATGTACCTATATAAAGAAATATACTATAATGCATCTTTTTTCATTTTGAAACAGATTTACACATTTGAAAATTATGGAATTGCTTTTGATATGGAAAAAAAAAAATTGAAAAGAAATGCTATTAATGTAGTCCTTTGAATTGAAAAGGATTAATTTTGTCGATTTTTTTTTTTTGAAAATTGTTACTGAAAGACGCATGGTATTATTGGGGACATAAGATATGGGTTTGTAAGAATTGTATTTATATTGGCAGGGTAAACCATGAGGCCTAAAATAAAATATTATACAATTTCCATCCCATGACTGCCATCCCTCCCCCAAACATGGCCCGACCCAAATTAATTTATTGCTTAAAGCGTAGCAATACTACATTTTAATTTGACCAATACAGCTTGAACATTCTGGAAAGTACAATTTAAAAATTAAATATTTATCAACCTACCAATCCATGCTTTAAAATAAACCTGGGGCGGTATTCATAAAACTTTTTAAGTCATTTGCTATTGACTTAAGTCACTTTCCTAATTTCAGTATCTCTTAAATCATATGAAATAAAAAAAAAAAAGGAATTTCCAAAATATATTATTTTCATTGACCTAACTGAAAAGAAAAACATACTGTAATGTTAAAAACACTTATACATTTCTATTAATTTGATTATGAAAATGATAAGAAGTCGACTTATGTTAGGAAATGACTTAAGATACTTTATGAATAAGGCCCCTGGGTCTTGGGATGGGAAACAAAGAATATTTTAAGTCTGGCCTTATTAACAATAATTTCGTACTTATGATCAATAAGTTGTTTAACTTATTTCAATGACTTGGTGAAAGTGTTTTTCATAAATAGTTTTAATTCATATGTTTAATAGCATGCTATTGATTTGGATCCTAAACCCGCACCTGGATTTAAAATGCTTCCGTTAAAGTGCTAAAATTTTAAGTTGATTGCTTCTAAGGCCTGGAAAATTAAGCATGCCTCTTGTTATAAAAAATCAGATACTTTCAAGCTTAAACAGGATCTTGGTAATCTCTATTTTTAGGTGTTAATAAACAGATTATAGTACAGGGCTTCCATTCAAAGAAGTTTGGAAGTATCATTGGTCGAAATTAGCACAAGCCCGCAAGCCCTGCTTTCTGGGCTTGCTCAAATTCTGGGTTTTATACTGCAGGGCTTGTTCAAAAATGTAATGCCAAGCAGTTAAGTATATGAATTCGGGCTTGTTCATCCAAAAGACTAATTTCGGTGACTGAAGTATACAACTCCCTTTGAGTCCTTCGAAGTACAAAAACTTCCACTATTTTGGAGAAAACTTCCAAAAGAGAAGGCTTGAAAGTTAAAAGTATCAAATCTTGGTATGGCGTCATTTTCAATAAGTCTTGAAGCTGCACTCTCACAGATTGACTGTTTGACTAGTTTAGATTACACTGTCATGATTATTACTGTCAAAAAAGGCTTATCAGTAAATGACTTAAGGAAGCTTGCCAGATAAGCCCAGTTTAGGCTTTATACTTTGATGAATTAAAATATCCATTGCAAGATGCACTGCTATTTTTTTTCTGGGCCTTTACATTTGTTTAACCAATGTGGTATGTGTTGTGAAGTTTGAAAAAAAAGTGCATGTCAGGCCAGCCCTAAAATTGTTAGTTTGTAGTGTCCTGGCTTAGGCACTGAAATATATATTTAATTTCCCTTGTCGTGGTCAGGTCATTACAAACAAATAACAATAAGTATGGCCTGAGTTGTTTGTTTTAAAAAATGCATGTTCAAATGTTTATAATTTCCAGTCCTAACATGATGAACTCAAATATGACTCCCCACCCCCATATTTTTGCTCCGCCCGTAAACAATATGACCGCGACCCAGAGTCCCCGTGGGGCGGTGACCCCTTATTCGGGGGCTATGCCCTTGAGGTAAGGACAGATAACTCTTGTGTAACCAGATGTACCGTCCTCGCTCACACTTACGCCCAATGTTTGTTGAAATAACACAATATTTATTGTAACACAATTGTTGACATGTTCGCTGGCAATGTTCATGTTAATGCCTTAACATACATAAATTTCTAATGTTAAACTGTCATAAGTCTGTTGCGCAATGCTTGGTGCCGCTGTTGTCAGAAGATGATAGAAAACACTTACATGGCAATAACTAGAATATCAATTGAGATATTGATTACCGTAAATGTCCTATTAAACGAACATGCTCTAAAAGACGCCCTGGATCTATTTTCTGATTCTGTGACATTAACAAAGATTACCCTCAAAGCAAAAAAAGGTTCTGATTGAATACTTTCGACTCTATAAATGTCTACTCATTGAATTAACTGGATTTTAAAAAGCCAAAGGCTTCTCCAAAAGACTTGCACCTGGCCAATTAATAGGACATTTACGGTATTAACACGAAATCATAGTACATGTAACTAGTAACAAAATGCATATTGTTATGTGTAACAAGATCCTTAACTCTTTCTGAAATAATTCTCAATTATGCCCCTTGAATTACGGACACGACTTAGTGTTGGCATTCATTGAGTGATTCAGACAAAACTTTTAAGAATCAATTTTGATGTCATAACTGCATAATCAAAAGTAATGGCTGACAAAGTCGGACTTGTAACTATACTGTTGAGCCCCATTGTCTCGAACTGGCCTGGCTTGAATTCCTCGTTGCCTCGAACTGGATGTAAAGAGCCGATTTCTTTACACTGAAAGAAAGCATTCCCGCTTTGCAAGTTTATCTGAGGCTTGAAGTATTTTCGCTGGTCCCTGGGAGTTCAAGCCAAAGGGGTTCAACTGAAGTAACTGATGTATCCCATTTTTGTTCATCTTCAAAATGTATTTTTAAGGATTCTGTTTTATGAAAAGTTTGTGAACTTAAAATTGCCAATTATTCTTTAAACAAATCACAGCTTGTATTTTTATACGCACCTACTGCACAATATATATATATACTCTCCTTCAAAATATTCTCGGCCTAATATAAGACATTATTTATTAACTTTTCTCTTTCACAGTTCCATTTAATTTAAAACTAATATTTTAAAATTCACTTTCTTTTCTCAGACATAGTTGCAGAATATATATGCTTATTATTGCTTTCATGGAAAATTTGTACATTTTTCACAAACAACATTTTCATATTTTAGTTTGCAAAATACATCAAATTTTGACTACAAATGTCTTTTACAGACAAAGATTCAAGATATTTGGTTGAAGTTATAAAAAAAAGTGATAAACTGATAACATTATTTACTGGCAGCACACAGATTGTTCTTAAGAATCAAGTTTTTCAATTGGAACTGCAAACGCATGATTTATATTTTTTCTTGCTTATCGTAAACCTACTATCGCAATTTGACATAAAAATCAAGATAGATCGACTACATTTTATGAGATATTGTCATAGCATTGACATTGTTGTTGGCAACAGGCAAAAACTTAAACCTTGGCTATGACTAGTCAAGAACTTAGTACATATGTTGCCGGAGACAGTGCACACACACTCTTTGGTGCTCTGAAATCAGGCAAAAAGTTTAGTCTTGGCTATAACTAGTGAAAAATCTTTCAAGAACTTGGTACATATGTTGCCGGAGACAGTACACACACGCTCTTTGGTGCTTTGAAATCAGGCAAAAAGTTTAGTCTTGGCTATAACTAGTGAAAATTTTTTCAAGAACTTGGTACGTATGTTGCCGGAGACACTGCACACACACTCTTTGGTACTCTGAAATAAGACAGCAACTTATACCTTGGCTATAACCAGTCAAAAACTTTTAAAAAACTTGGTGCATGTGTTGCCTGGGACAATACACGCACGCTTTTTGGTACTCTGAAGTAAGGCAAAAATTTTAACCTTGTCTTTTACTAGTCAAAAAACATTCAACAACTTGGTACTCCTATGTACACACATATTAAGCAAACCCTGTGGCTCTTGAAATAAATCGTGGAGATATTTCATTTTTTAAGAAATCATATAGATGCTCTTTGGTGCTTTATTTTTATTGATTTTATTGAATTTATATATATATATATATATATATATATATATATATATATATATATATATATATATATATATATATATATATATACTTTCATTTTACAAACACTTACCAAAGAAATTGACTTAAGTTAAGAAATGACTTATTTTTGTTGTTTTAAGGATACTGGCCATGTATTATTATGCAAATAGACCTACCTAATAATAACAATTATGAGTTGAATTTTTATCCACTTAAGTGCCATAGTGTTATGTAAATAGAATCTTTTTAGATAATGGCCTGTTTGATTAAAACTTTTGTCAAGATCTAAGTAAATGCAAATATAAAACAAGAGTGAGTTAAGAATTTTTTCAGGATGTTAAATAAAATAGCCAATATCTATGGGGTTTTTCAGTACGTTTTGTGTTCTAAATTTAGTTTCTGTTTAATTTCACGTCATAGTTTTGAATGCTCATAACAAACCAGAAAGAATTTCAACATGCCCTTATAACTCTACATTTTGGGACATATAAAAATATTCATCTACATTTTGGGACATTAATAAATATTCATCTACATTTTGGGACATTAATAAATATTCATCTACATTTTGGGACATTAATAAATATTCATCTACATTTTGGGACATTAATAAATATTCATCTCAGTTGTTTACTTTAAAGTAAGGCCTAAAAAAGCACTGTCTGTTTAGGGTAACATCCCCAAAACTTTTAGTAACTATAATTCATGTCAAGATCATTTGCTTGCAAAAAGCGCTATTTATTGTATATCGCTCATATATTGCTGTTGTAATGGAGCTTTACTCTGTCAAAATTTAATTAGACAGTTTATGTTTAAAAGAAAAAAAATGTGTTTATGTTTTTTTTTTCATTAAGTAGGGTTACCCTGTACATACATTTTTTTTGTTCGGCCTAACTGAAAAAAAATTGTTTCATCAAAAATCTGTCCCAAATTTTAAATTCTTAAGCTGCACTTTCACAAGTTGATTGTTATGACAACTCTTTTTTTGTCTTGGAATGAACAAATTTTTGCGTGAATGTCTGGAAACCAGTGATATAAAACTGCTGACAAAAGAGCAGATCGCAGATTTCATATTTACATTTGAATATTGATGTTTTATTGCTAAAAACATTACTAAAGCTTTAAGAAAATTAAATTTTCGGCAGTTTACCAAACAAATGACTAAGTTCTATTGTGAGTTATCTTATTTGACTTAATTGAAGGCACTGATGCCAAAATAAGCTGATTCTTAGTCTTACCCCTGTGAAATGTTTATGAATGGTTCATGAATGATTCATGTTCTTTTCTTGAACTGTTCATGAACCAAGTGCATGAACTATTCTTGAACGTTAAATGGCCACTTTCACTAAAATTCATGAAAAGATGATTTTCATGAACAATTCATGAACAAATGCAGCCATGAACTTTATAATTAATGAATGGTTCATGACTTCATGTCCAGTGGCAATTTAATGTTCATGAATATTTCATGAATATTGATGAATAATTCATGATTACTGTTAACAGGTTTAAGGCCAAAAATTTTAAAAAAGGTCAAAACTGTCAATTATTCAGAGTGCAGCTTTAAGTCCTTGACTCTGTTCTGTTGTACTGGCAATGGTAAACTGATCAATTGTTCTATGATGAATGTAATATTACCTATTGTCTTATGGGTTTCTTAATCCATTGGATTTGTTACAACTCTTTATATCTTTGTTTCTTGTTAGATGCATGAAGGAAGGCATGAACTAGATATTGTTGTTAAAATATATATTAACATTGCATGAGAACTTGTTGTGAAAATTTACGAAGTTAAGTGCTGAGTGTTGAATAATCTGACAAATTTATAATCGATAATCGAATCGAAACAGACAACCATAATCGATTATCAGTTCGGAAATAATCCGAAGTGTCTTTCAAATATTAAATATTGGTTATAATGAAAATATCAATTATGTTTATTGCATCTAATTCTGTGTCTTATAAGTTTCAAAATTGGCCCGAGTTCCCAACATATTCAATGAAAAAAGTAAAGTTTCAAAAATAGAATTATTTTTTGGTACATTCGTAGCACTAAATTTGATATATGGTGTTTATACTTACTCATAACATGATCATACACACTTGAATTTCATATCCTTATTAGATAAAATAATAAAATTCGACAAAAATCAATTATTGATGATCAAAATCGATTATCACCAATGTTGGGTAACAATCGTCTATGTTTTTCGATTTTATTCGATTATTGCTACTAAGTGCATGATTTTTGTGGTTTATTGCTGTTTTAATTATCTAGCTCAAGAAAGCATCAGAGTAGTTTCGACTTTGGCAAGATCTCACCGTTCAAGAATAATCAGTAAGACCAAATGATTCAGCTTTTTGCTCAGGTGTGGACAGTCCAACTAATATCCAGTTGAAGGCTTTGGTTCTAAAAAGATTATTAACACACAAACTGCAGAAAAAAGTTGGGTAGTCGAAGGGTGCAACCAGAGAAAATCACCGTTTGAGTAGTCATGATGAACATGCCGCATGATTTTACGTCATATGTTACAAGTAACTTGATGAGTATTTCGGCATTTTTCTGCCGGACTATATTGATTTGCATTAGTTTCATTTCCTCGTATAAAACTGCAATGGGACGACATAATGCATAAATAGTAGGTGTACATAAAAACATTGTTGCTTTTTCCTCAAATCACTGCTATGCAACAACACAAAATGTGAAAGGACTGCCTAAATAGTAGGTGTTCATAACTACATCGCTGATCATTCTTAGTTTGAGTTTGTAGCATTGATTAGCTTTGGAAATAATGACAAGTGAAATCCAACCATGTCTGGCTGAAAAAAATGTCCCAAACATCCATCAACATTATGTTTACATATGACGTAGAATCATGTGGTAAGTACACCATGGTAGTTATTTGCTTTTATCACAGGTGGTATTTGCTGCTCATTTTGTTTAAATAATCTCGGACCATTAAGGATTTCAAGTCCAAGGTAATCCACTTGTAATGCTAATGCCCTTTTTGGCAGCTGTTTTTCCAATTCAGTGTACTTTTCTTGCTGTGAACAGCGAGAGTGCACTGCAAAGTACAGAACTACACTGTACAAAATTTAGTCATGACATTGTTACCTCCCTTTTACCTCCATTGAGGGAGATCAGTAGCCAATTTGAGTTGTCTCCCTTTCAGCAATTTCACTGATCATTGCAAACTTTTTATGCCCCCCGAAGGTGGGCATATTAAAATCGCACCGTCCGTCCGTGCGTCCGTCCGTGTGTCCGGCTCAATAACTCGTGTACGGGCTGTAACTTTCCCTTGTATGGACAGATTTTTAAATAACTTGCCACATGTGTTCGACATACCAAGACGAAGTGTCACGTGCAAGAATGGTGTCCCTACCTCTAAGGTCAAGGTCACACTTAGGTGTTTATTCACAATGGAATGCTGCATATAAGGACATAGAGTATAGGTTGTGGTGTCCGGGCTGTAACTTTCCCTTGTATGGACAGATTTTTAAATAACTTGCCACATGTGTTCGGCATACCAAGATAACGTGTCGCGTGCAAAACCTGTGTTCCTACCTCTTAGGTCAAGGTCACACTTAGTGTTTATTCACAATGGAATGCTGCATATAATGACATAGAGTATAGATTGTGGTGTCCGGGCTGTAACTTTCCCTTGTATGGACAGATTTTAAAATAACTTGCCACATTTGTTCGGCATACCAAGACGACGTGTCGCATGCAAGACCCGTGTCCCTACCTCTTAGGTCAAGGTCACACTTAGTGTTTATTCACAATGGAATGCTGCATATAAGGACATAGAGTATAGGTTGTGGTCTCCGGGCTGTAACTTTCCCTTGTGTGGACAGAATTTAAAATAACTTGCCACATGAGTTCATTATACCAAGACGATGTGTTGTGTGCAAGAACGGTGCCCCTACCTCTTCGGTCAAGGTCACACTTAGGTGTTTATTCACAATGGAATGCTGCATATAAGGATACAGAGTATTGGTTGTTATGTCCGGGCTGTAACTTTTTCTTGTATGGACAGATTTTAAAATAACTTGCCACATGTGTTCGACATACCAAGACGACGTGTCACGTGCAAGACCCATGTCCCTACCTCTAAGGTGAAAGATACACTTAGTGTTTATTCACAATGGAATGCTGAATATAAGGACATCAGAATGTAGGTTGTCAAGTATGGGTGGTATTTTTTATGTTCAGAGGCAATTTAAAATAACTTGCCGTATGTATTTGTTTGATCTTTAACTTTTCATGTACTGACCTTGTTCATAGGTCAATGTCACATTCGGGGGCATTCGTCACATACTGTGACAGCTCTTGTTTTTTTTAATTTCCCAAATTATGTGTCCGCATCTTTTAGATTAAGAGCAAATACATAATGTTCTTTTCAATTGAATCCCTTTTAAACAATACCGGTATATTTTCATTTAAAAATCTGGTCCATTTTGTTGCAGATTTTTTGGTCATTTCATTTCCAAGTGGATTGCCTTATTTCTTTTCAACAAAAAAACAACGAATTGGAACTTTTTAGTTAAATAAGTGTTCTAAGAAACAGGGGGTTGCGTAAGTTTATTATGAAATTACAACCCGAAATAACTGTTTTTCTGCAGTTGAAGGCTAAAAACTGGTAAAAGGATACTAAACATTTGTTTTTTAATTTCTTTATATGTACATCCAACACGTTTGATGTTGTAATTCATCATGTACTCAAGAGGTGTTTAATGTTCTAATTTTAAAGCCATAAAGACCCGGTTAAAGGTCAAGCATGGTAAGTTAAAAACAATGCAGTGTGAAGCGTTTCCAAATTTTGCTGAATTTTATATTTGCACGTATCATAATTGAAGTGTTTGCATATTGAAATCTTGAAAGCTTTTTAGGTAGAGAGACACCTGAATTGGGGTAAACATAATTTTTTTACATAATAATTTCTATCATGATTTTTTTTTTTATTTATCAATCCAATGTTACCCACCTTTTGCAAAATATGGGCACCATATAAGCATGGCCAGTCTCTAAGAATTGGGCCCATGATTACGAAAAGTCTTGAGTCTTAATCTAGACACAGGAAAACACTTCAGTAAAACTTTAATATTTCAACATCAGTGTCTGAAAATTTGAATGCTGTAGAACAAGTATCATATGAATGGTTACCTTTTAATGTCAGTGGGCAATATATTAAACATTCACTCAAAACAACTCCGCAGGGGGCACTGAACTACACTTATAACATTGCAGCATGGTAAGTGTTGAATCACAAATAGTCATCTTTATTCATTTTGTTTTGCAAAGTTAAACGCACATAATTTAATAATTTCAAAAAGAGTCATCAATACTCAACTACATGAACTCAGACTTAACTGAGAGACTGTTTGATGAGTCCTGAGTCTGAACTCAGACTTTACTTAGAGACTGTCTGTTGAGTCCTGAGTCTGAACTCTGACTAAACTTGGAGTCTGTCTGTTGAGTCCTGAGTCTGAACTCAGGCTTAACTTAGGGACTGTTTGATGAGTCCTGAGTCTGAACTCAGACTTAACTTAGAGACTGTTTGATGAGTCCTGAGTTTGAAATCAGACTTTACTTAGAGACTCTCTGTTGAGTCCTGAGTCTGAACTCAGACTTAACTTGGAGTCTGTTTGTTGAGTCCTGAGTCTGAACTCAGACTTAACTTGGAGTCTGTTTGTTGAGTCCTGAGTCTGAACTAAGACTTAACTTAGAGACTGTCTATTGAGTCCTGAGTCTGAACTCAGACTGAACTTAGAGACTGTCTATTGAGTCCTGAGTCTGAACTCAGACTTAATTTGGAGACTGTTTGTTGAGTCCTGAGTCTGAACTCAGGCTTAACTAAGAGACTGTTTGTAGACATGGGCCCATACTTCATCAAGTAAGATATAATTAAATAGAACTATGGTATTTGCTTGTAATATTGATAATCATCCATCAATGTCTCTTTACCAGAAATTATCTTGTTGCCTTTTTCCTCTAATTTCAATGAGTCTTAAATGTTACCCGGATACTTTGACTGATATTTTGCAATCTCTCCATGAATAAACAGATTTCAAGACAAAATGATGAAAAAATACTATAAATTTATAATATTGCGACCTGGGGGCTGTTTCATCAAAATCCTCGGAGCTAAAGCATACCTAGAAAAGATTTTCTACAGTAGTATTGCACTGTTTGAAATCCTCTCTAGGTACAAAACTTGATGAAACAGCCCCCAGATTATGACATATGTATTCTTTTTATAATAAGAGTATTGAATGATTTGTCAATGGAAAATATTTACTATGTATAAAAAATTCTACATAGATATATTAAGGACATTTATTTTGTTCATCATTTTGTCACAATTCTGATTGACATTTTCTCTTATACCGTAAATGTCCTATTAAACGTGCAGGGCACATGTCTTTTAGAGAACCCAGCATGCTCAAAGATACTATTTTTTCCCATTCACCAACTTTTTAAAATCCAATTAAATAGAGTCCAAAACATGAAAAAGGTGCAGTATCTGCTGCATAGTGAAAAGATCCCTGTGCGCCTTTTATGGCATGCATGTTGATTAAGACATTTACTGTATTTCCTTTTACTAACTGGTATTCCTAATGTTGCAGAGATTTCTTTTCAGAAAAAAGATATTCAGTGTATTTTAACTTGATTATGTCTTGGTTTATTTCTTATTGAAGCGCTTATGGTGATTTACATGTATTTCAAGCAAATTAGAAAAATAATGAAGAAAAATAATATCAACATTATAACAATTTTCCAGACTACATGAAAAAGAGGTATTTGATACACACTTTTTATGGCTTAGTAATTATTATATATTATTATTGTAGTTTCAAATTCAGATTTGAAATGGGTATGCTAATTACAGCAATAACTAGTTTTTAGGTTATTTTTCCTTACTTATCTTACTTCTATGGTATCAGGGAGCTTTGGTGAAAGGGCAAATTTTACATGTTAAATTTTATGAATTATTTGCCAAAACAAACAATTGCAGATACAATTTGCTTTACTAAATATTTATTTTTTAAATACAAAACATGATTAATATTATATTAATATCAGTTCTGTAGAACATCCATTATAATAAGTATTTTTGTAATTTATATATTTTTTCCATTTCATTTTCAGATTTATTACATTCACCTATAACTGTTTTGTTATATTCACCATTATCGGTTTTATTATATTCACCCATATCGATTTTAGCATTTCATCAATATCGATTTTACAATATTCACCCATATCGGTTTTAGCATTTCATCAATATCGGTATTATCATATTCACCTATATCGGTTTTATCATTTTTATCAATTTCTTAATTTTTGCTGGATATTTTTGCTGGATATTTTTAGGACATCATCATTTAGAAGTCCTGAAGGAAAGCCTTATTCCTGGCAAGCATACTGGAATTTTTCTAAGTACTAATGGACCTGTGAATGTTGAATGTCTTTAACAGCGGATGGGAAGAGTGCATGCGTAATTAAACATCACCTTTGGGTTTCTGGTAAAGGTCTGGTCTGCAGTAGAGATTTTCTGATAAGGTCGAACAATTTAATGACAAGCCTTAACAAATTTTTGAATGAAGTTTTTTTTTATCTTGCTTTTTTTGTCTTTTAATTTTTTTGGAGATTTTTTTTTAAAACCTACAAATAAAACCAAATAAATGACTGTTTTTGGAACATCCATAAAAAAATGGGCTATTTTGGAACTCAACAAATTATTGTCAAAGCTTTTCTTAGTATCATGTAATGTAATTAGTGGTGCAGTGTTTTAGAACTTTATATATAAAATAACTATATTATCAGATAAACCAGAGACTTTCAAGTTGGGCATTATTCTTTTGATGCACCAGTCAATTGTAACCACGGCCCCCCCATGTCCAGGGAATAGCGGGGACTTTGACTTTCGGTCCATCCAAGCCAGGGCAAAATCCCTGCTCTGCGGGGACTAACTGCTGGTTAACCCCCCGCCAAATGCCTCTGCACCCCAGGGACCCTAAGTAAGGCCCATAACCCGCTATATTTGGTGCAAAGACAAAACCACCTCTTTCACCCAGCACTGCGGGTCCACCTGGAAGGTAAAAACACGGCCCATTTTCACGGCTATCCCCGGAATACCCCGAGCCTGGGGGGGCCGTGGTTGCAATTGACTCAGGTGCATTATAACGCCAATCAATGCTTGGTACAAGGTTATGCTAACATCAATCTGGGTTGAATTCTTGCAGAGTTGTGCCTCTTTATAAATTGTAAAAAACTAGGCAAGTGTGGAAATCTGCATGTTTTGCTCATAAGGTATTGGACCCACAAGTAAACTAGTTTTCTGATAATTTATTAATATAAAGCTACCTGGTGACTCCATGTAGTTTTTGTAATATTTTCAATATTTGAAAGATCATTGCTTCCTGCGGCGGTATTCATAAAACTTCTTAATTCATTTCCTTACTTAAGTCACTTTCCTAACTCTTGTATCTTTTTAGTCATATGAAATGAAAAATAAAGTATTTCCAAAATACATTATTTTCTTTGAACTTATTGAAAAAAATATACTTAAATGTTAAAAACACTTATACATTCCTTTTAATTTGACAATGAAAAATTTAAGAAATTGACTCAAGGTAGGAAATGGCTTTAAGAAGTTTTATGAATACCGCCCCATTACTTTTATGCAAATAGTGAACGCTTTAAATACAAAGATTAAGTCATGGCATTTATTGGTAATATTTTTTTACTGAAATCTATCAAGAATGGCATATTTTGCAATCATTCAAATGCCAAAATACTTGTTTGTTATATTATTTTCCGTATAATTTTTACATATTTTCCTAGTAACACATAAAACCTTTTCAAGGTCATCCAAAATTCATGAAATGAAGTAGATTATACCTTAAGATGAAAGTAAGTAAATTAAGCACCCAAATAAATTGGTGATGATTGAATGATTAAGTCTTGGCTTTTTCTCAAATTTGGTCTTAAATTGGATCTGAGAACGATGTAGCCAATCGGATTACTTGTCTTTCTAATTCCACTTTTTACACTTTTGTATCAGTAGGTGTGTAGTTCTCAGACACTGTGACACTCAGATCTGTGTACAAGTTCAATATACAGTTGAACTCATCTATTCCGAACACCGTTTATCTGAAATTATCGCTATTTCGAATTTTTTTTTTTCGGTCCCGATTTTACTCCTTCTTTATTTAACTAAATTTTTGGTCTTAAATCCGAAATCGCTATTCGGAAATAATCGCTATTCCGAAGTAAAAATTACGGTCCCGATTTGGTATTTGACACCTATTTATCAATTCTTAATTCGAACCTGATCGTGTCATAGTTTATCACACCTTACTGCGAGTGCACTCGGGCATCGGCTTGAGGTTACAATTACTTGTCAATTATTAAACAATAAATCAACAAATATTTTTATATACGAAAGATAACTCAAACCGAGTGTATCGTATTGGTAACGGGTAACCGACATTGCAATTTTCCAGCTTAGTTTTTCACGTCACCTATAATTCGCGAACGCTGTCATTTGTGAAAAATTGTTGATCCGCTATTCCGAAGTAATTTGTTGGGTCCCTACAACTTCGGATTAACAGTGTTCAACTGTATATATAAACCAAAAAATTAAGCTTTTAAGCAGAGCATACAAATATATAATAACTGGTCATACCTTTAAAATTATTAATAGCAAGGGAAGTAATTTCTGCATGATTAAAAAATTGCATATTATAAGATTTTTCTCCCTTTGATTAAAAATTTAGTTCTCATTTTGTGGTTATTTTTGTGCGAAAGTGTTTGTACCTACAGAAATGTTTCAAATACCTGATTGATAAAATCCAGGTGCTTGATATATAACTTCCAAACTGTAGTGAAAATTGTAACTGTCTGAGAACTACTGCTGGCCAAGAGCTACTTGCCTACTGGTTACGCAAAAATACCTTTTTGCAAGTATATTCTAGAACAATGTCTTTTGCCCAGAAGATTCAATGCCAGTGAAAAAATAAAATCAATATCAGAAATGTTGAAACCCAAAGGTGATATTGCTAGGCTTGCTTACTATATTAGAGGGAAGGGAGGTTATTCTCTTTAGATCGATCTTGCCTGCATGAGTTGTTTCCCTTTGAACTGAGTTTGCTCTCAGGGCAGATAATATAGTGGTTCCATCAATGTTTTGACCCAGGGAGAGAGCGGCGGGCATTAAGAGGTCTTTAGTGGGTTATTACCGGTGCCAGATCGGTGGTCTAGTGGTAACACACTTGACTGTCATTACAGGGGTCGCAGGTTCGATTCCCCGCCACACCACAAAAAAATACTAATTGTCTTCCAGGAGGGACTTGAATTGGGGTCTTGTGTGACAGTCCTTTACCCTGGTGCATGTTAAAGAACCAGGGTAGCTCTAACTAGGGTAACATTTTGTCTGTGCACTTTGCTCCAAAAACCTAAAATGATTTAACAATCTTAACGGAGCACTCGCCGAATGGGCAAGGCCCAAGTGCGAGTATAAATAAGCCCACACAGCTTTTATTTTTATGGGCAGAGTGGGACTGTCACACTGAAACTTGACTTGCTGGGACCTTATTACTTAACATTCTTTTCCTTGTCGGGGTTGGTCTTAGGACAACAAAATCTCCCAGGTGTGCCAGCTGCCACCGCCTCTCCCTGGGGAAGAACATTAATAGGTGCATGATAAACGATAAAAATGGTTAGTTTAGCTTGGTTAGTTTAGAAAATAATTTGTTCAATAATGGTTCTAAGTAAATTTAGTGCATAATCAAGAATCTTTGTGAGATCGCTTTTGTGTTTGATTTTGATGGCATAATGGTTAAAGCTTATTTTTTTGTGAATAATTATTCGCTGGTATTTCATTTTCACGTATAACACATTTTTTTCTCACTATTTGTTTTATATGTGTACAAAAATTTTGTCTGGAAAAAATGTATAAAGGGAAACTCTGTTTTAAATAAATTTTAATTGTGTCTCTTTATAGACCTGCATGCAATTATAAATGATTAAGGCTGGTGTAGATTTGTTGACATTATTACAAATTTCAGTTTTGTAATAATTATGTATTGCATTAAAAAATACCATTTTTAGAATGAAGTTAAAATAATCATTTATTTACATTAACATAAAAACAGATTGATTCTGAAATTCATGCTTGTTTTCTTTTTACAGAAATATAGAAAATATATTTTAATATTTTTTCAAGTGTTTCTATATTCATTCTTGTGTATTATGATGTTTGTATTTTATTTTACATATGATTTAAATTTTATGTATATGTCTAGCTAACTTACACATAATAGCCCTTTGGAAAATTAGTGTTCTGTAACCTCAGAATGTTGAACTGTCTTTTTGCAGGGTTAACGATAAGATGTTAAAAAAGCAGGCAAACTACAAAAAAGCTCCCCCAAACCATCACAGTGTCCTGATAAGCCCGCAGCCACTTCAGTCCGAGAAGAGCCACCTACACGATAAGTCGCTTGAGAAATTACGCACACAAAAAAGGGAGACAACTTTGTTTGATGTTAGAAGAGACAAAGAGATGATAAGCTTTCCTGAAGTGCGAGGAGCAGAAGGTGATTTGGGTGTTTATTTTAGAGAAAAACGAAACTTCTGGGTGCTTAAATTATTATTAGCTTGTTTGAGTATTTCGCAGTGTCATTCATTTATGAGATACCGGTAGACAATTCTGGGTTACAAGTCAAATAATTTTTTGCTTTTTACAAACAAAAATGTCTAGATACTGTGATTGCCTTGGTGTTGTTTTGGGGGACTTCTATTGATGTTGGTATGCTAAACTTAAAAGCAACAATATTCATTGAGAATGATTTTCCTTCCAAATTTGTTATTGGTATGCTTACCTCAAAAACAACAATATTCATTGAGAATTATGTTCCTTCCATATCTTATGGGAACACTAAATAATTGTTTTCTTCTGCGCAGTGCTCAGGTTCGATTTTCAATGAAACTTGGTTCTCATGTTTGCGAGGAAAATGGGTATTTATGTAACACTAAATATTGAGTTACACCCCTTGACAGACTTTAGAAAATGGACAATTGTTGGCATCCGCTCAGTTCTCTTGTTCCCTTTTTCAACGAAACTTGGTACCTATGTTTTCAAGGACAATTGGTATTTTTGAGAACTAAATATTGAGTTACACCCTTTGCTAGGCTTAGAAAAAATGGACAAGCGTTGCCATTTGCTCAACAGTTCTCTTGTTCCCTTTTTCAACGAAACTTGGTACACATGTTAACAAGGACAATTGGTATTTGTGTAGCACTAAATGTTGAATTACGCCCCTTGATAGATGTTTCAAAAAAAGAACAAAGTGTTGCCATTCGCTCACAGTAATTTTGTTAGCTATTCTACTCTCTTTCTCTTTATTAGGCCTCAATTCATAAATTGTTTGGCATTTCCTTACTGACTTTAAACAAATACGCTCAACCCGAATGTTGTGATAAGCCTTGGTGGTCAAAATTATTTTTCATTTATTATTACGAAATTAAGAGGAAAGAAATAAAAACTACCAGAGTGCCAACACCTAAAAATGTGGGTAAGGAAATGCCAGACAAAATACGCTCCAACCCCATTGGCTCGAACTTGCTTGGCTTGATTTTCTCGTTGGCTCAAACTGGATGTAAGAAACTAAATTTTTTCTGCTGAATGTAACAATTCCCGCTTGGCTGGAATTTCCCAAGGCTTCAGGTATTTTTGCTGGTCCTTGAGTCAATTGGGTTAGACTGTATTTATCAAGGGTGGCCTTAGGACAAGCTATTGTTTGTCAATGGTAGTTTTGCATTTAGGTGCTTCTTCATGTACATAAACAGAAATTTTATTTATTTGTATAAATGTCTTATAATTAGTGGTTAGCTTCAAAAGTTTTAATGATCAGTTTTGAGCAGAAAGTTATTTTCATTTATTAGCAGTTGATTTGCAAGGATAAATATTTTTTTTGTAACCTTTAAACAAATTCGAAATGAACAATTATAATTAAAAGAAGTTGTTTACATCTGTTTTCAGTTTATTTTTAAAATAATTTGATCTCTCTGTTGCCTTGCAAATCAATTATTTTTATTTTCTAGTTAAAATATCCTATTCCATTAACACTTGTAGTTTATAGTTTTTATCTCAATTTTAATGATTAATTTTGTACTAACCAAGAAATCGGGATAATGTTTCCAGCGTCGTCTTTGAAAGTGAAAAGCAAGACGCAGACATTGTCACGTTCGAATGTCGCGACAATCCCTCATATAACAAACATCGACCCGTTCCCCAGTAGTAGCCAGGTATGTCTTGTGTGTGACACGGTTTGATGTGTTTTTTATGTGAAGTATGTTTTTTACGGTTGGTTGTTTTTTCTGCCTGTTTGTGCTTGTAAAATTTGCTCTTTATCAAATCGTTAAATCGTTGAAGTAAAAAAAAATTAAAAACTCAATTTTAGCAAAAAAACAACAACAAGGAAATGTTCATCTCATGTAAAAAAATCTTTATTATTATTTTTTAAAGTGTCTTCCAATGCAGAGCAGTTTTTATGCATCAGTTTTCATAGAACAGAACAATAATAGTTTCACCTGAGGTGTACAGGCGGGTGGGCGGCGTCCATTATGTTTTCCTATCAATAACTTTAGAAGCCTTTGTCCAATAATCACCAAATTTGGTGAGAATTGTGTATGGGCGTAATATCTCGGGCAAGTTTGATAAGAAGCCATATTGCATGAGTCACTCGAAAGTTATCGCCCTTTAATTATTGAAATTACCTAAAAATCGGTCTTTTCCGATCAATAACATCAAAAGCCTTTGTCCAATCATTACCATATTTGGTCAGAATGTGAATGGGCATGTTATGACCCTAGAATTGACAAAAACTGTATTTACAGTGTCTGCTCTGTAAATAACTGTAATAATGTACAACCAGTTCTCACCAAACTTGATGTCCAGAAAATAGGATGGGTTAATTTCGTGACAGCTGGCTTTCTTAAACCACAACAAGTTGATCATTTGTTTGTCGGATTTGCCGCACTTTATAAAAATAAAAAAATAAAAAATATATATTTTTTTTTTAAATTGTGTCCCCACATATTTATTGGCTGCGTAGAATTTCTTTTGTAAGCTTCCAAATTTTTCCCTATTTCCGGAATTTCTTTTACCTAGAACATAAATCTGCAAAGTAGACTTCACATTTTTATTGAAGGTATTTCCATGCTATGCAATCTTCGCGAGCAAAATTTCAGAGAATATCTGCCGCTGTGTCCTCAAAAATCAGTTTGGGTAACCACAAACAGCTGATATTTGTTTACAGTTTTTTTTGTCGGGAATATTTTGCAGGATGAACCATTTTTATTTTTTTCCGTTATTAATTTTCCGTTTACTTTCAGTTTTCGTAATGTAAAATAGATGTTTTATGTGAAAATATTAAGTGTCATATTCAATTGATTATAGTCTTCAGTAAACAACAGCAGTTTCACAGCGTCCACGAAAATAATTATTTAAGTGTACTTTAAGTTATTCAATGTTTGGTACTTTAAATTGAGTGTTAAATCATAACTTTATGATAATGATTTTGAGTGCAAACATATCTTCAAATACACGGACACACGAGTAACAACCACTTAAAACATGTTTTCGTGAGTTTTTTTTTTAAATTTTCAAATGCACTTCTCAGTACTCATATACTCATAAGTGTTATAAGCAGATGAATAAGGAGGATAAGCTTGTAAATGTTTTAAAAATAGTCTGTATACACACATAATTATAGTGTATAATAACATCAGTGGAGGCAGAAAATTAAACCTTTTATCAGTCATTTGACGGATTTAATTTTCTCATTTTTTGGTCTTATTGCACTGATTTTCTAAATTGAAAAGGCACAGGCAGTAAAATAAAATTTGAAAAAAAAATCACTGATCAATTAGTATTAAAGTGGTCTGTTGTTGGTCTGTCTGTTTATCCACCAATTGCACTTAATATTATGCCCGGTGCAACATTTGGAGATTTGTTTGATACTGCTTCAATTATATTGCCCCAAGATTCAATCCATTATGGAGTGCCATTAAAAAAAAAAATTCTCTGTGTTAATAACATTTCCATCTTCACGTCAAAGAAACAACAATTTTATCATGGGATTAAAGTGGTTCAAATTTAGACCTGACCCAATATTTGGAAAAGCTCCGGACAATGTTTCAATAAAGAGCAGACGGGCGGGCGAGCGTTAACAATTCTGTGTTAAAGTTTTCATTTTATGTAATAAAATCAAGAGTTTTTATCCAATGATTATCAAACTTGGTCAGACTATTTGTCGGCATATTATCTTGAATATATATGAATATGGGTCATCTCTGGTCAAAAACTAGGTCACTAGTTCAAATCTTTAGAAGAAATATTTCACGGTAATAAATTCAACAATTTTTATCAAATCTTGATGAAACATGGTCAGAATGCTTGTCTTTATTATATCTTGCATATTTTTTTCATATGGATCATCCCGGGTCAAAATCTAGGTCACTAGGTCACTTAGGAAAAATATTTCCACGTCATAAATTCAACATTTTTTTTCATATCTTGATGAAACTTGGTCAGAATATTTGTCTGCATATTATCTTGCTTATTTTTTATAGGTCATCCTGGGTCAAATTCTAGGTCACTAAGTCAACTCTTAGAAAAATCTTTGAACGTCATAAATTCAACAATTTTTGTCAAATCTTTATGTTACTTGGTCAGAATATTTGTCTGCATATTATCCTGAAAGTTCTTTAATATGGGTCATCCCCGGTCAAAATATAGGTCACAAGGTCAAATCTTAAGAGAAAGAATTCCAGTCATAAAAATTCATTAATTTTTGTCAAACCTTTATGAAACTTGGTCAGAATATTTGTCTACATGTTGTCTTAAACGTTTGTGAATATGGGTCACCTCAGATCAAAAACTAGGTCACTAGGTCAAATCTTAGGAAATATTTTCCCGATGTCATAAAAAAATTCTGTGCTTACCAAACCTATCAATATCAGTCAACAACTAAATTCAATTGCTAACTTTAAAAATATTTGTATACATGAAATCTTTTATGATATAGTGTGTCATCTCGGGTCAAAAACTAGGTCTCTGGGACAGATCTTATTGGAATAGCTGATGTATTTATAAAATGTTCATTTTTCCTCACACAAATGGAATAGTTTCTGTTGATCAGGTTATTTGTATGAACAATATCTCCGATAAGTATAAATATGGGTCTTTTTGGTTAAAAATACTAGGTCACTAGCTCAAATCCTAGGTTTGCAAAATTGCATCGTCAAATAAAAAATCCGGCTTTAATGTGTTGCCGCAATTATTTGGCGTCTTGTTCATGTAATACAATCATTTATAACTAAGAACCTTTTTTTGCAATTAAAAAGCATTTCTTGGCATAATTGTATGATATATTTGTTTTGAAATATACATTTTTTTGGGGGCTTTTTGCTTTCACCTGCCTCTGAGATTTGCCTTTGAATCGCTTGCTTCTTTTTTTCTGGAAAAATCTGTAGAACAAATGATCAACTTGGTGTGGCCTAACGTAGATCACAAATATATAGAATTTCTTGTCACTGTTCCTTAACATTGCAATGAATTTGACCTTGAACTTCGTTGCAAAACCCGATCTGGGGTGGTATTCAATATTGGTCTGAACTGAATCTAAGAATGATGTAGCTAATCGGATTACTTGTTATTAATAACTGACCAATAGAATGAATGAAGTCAATGATGTATGACCGTAAGATTAACTGGAGTTGCATATTGAATACCATCCCAGGGGTGGTAATCAATATCGGTCTTAAATGAATCTAAGAACGATGTAGCTAATCTGATTGCTCGATATAAATAACGACCTATACGGTGAATGGAGTCAATGATGTACATGTATGACCCTAAGATTAAATTAAGTTGAATATTGAATACCACCCCAGCTGTCAATAGAGCAGATATTTGTTATTTAGTTTTTTGATGCTGTGGTAATACATTGTTTATACAGGGCAATGACAATGTTAACTATAGCTTGATGGCTGATGCAGCCTCTAATTGCTTGGAATAAGTTGACAGGATCACAATAACTTTCAAAATATGTTTATGACAAGTCAATAAATGATTTATGTTACAGTGATATTGGCAGAGATGAGGGCTTAGAAATAATCATGTTCATCTATCTAATGTTCACACTTAAACACAGTATTGTTAGACTATATTGTGATGGACACAGAAGTGGGAACATTATGCTTGCATCTATCAATATTTATTATGTGAAATGTGCAATGTTTATAAACCGAAGCTCAGTCATACACTGCATAGTGTTTAATGTCATGCCTCTGCGATCACCTTAGTCGGTAATTGTTCTTATTTAGAAATGGGTTATTAAGAAGCTCAGGCATTTGCGCTGGCTAGAATAGAGGCATTTCACGCTAAACACTAAGCAAGGTAGCATTTATTTTTAGTGTTCTTAAAAATTAAGTTGGCGCACGGCTGTGAAGGTCTGCCAACTTAATTGTTATGAAGACCAAAAATAAACTTTAACTTTTACTTGATTGATAAAATGTTCTCATTGGTCTAATTGATACAGACGCTTCTATCGATGTTTGCTTTCATTTGACATTTTATTAACGTATTTGATTGGTTCAATGAAAACATTTTCTTGTTGAGGAGAAGTTGGGTGGGCAAGATGATCGGAGGTGTTAAAAAAATGGAGAATATCTCAGCAGTTAATGTAGAACCTATGTCATTTTTCAGAACAACAAGGTGTTTGGTCTAATGTGAACATTTGTCAAGTTCTTTTTTATGGATAAAAATGTGACGTTCATATTGTATAACATGCAAGGAGTTTTGATGTCATTGTTTATTTCAATATTGCGCTCTGATTGGATTAGTGCAACTTTATTTAACCAATGATATATGACGTTACAAAAATCAGCTATTCTTCCATACAAATTTTAATTGTTCATTAAATGTCTTTAAGAGGAAATACTCAATTGCAGAAGATACTGTTAATTTTTAATCATTATGGATAATGATTTAAAATGAAAAAATATAAGTATTGATCGCCTTTTTTCTTGCTCTATGCTGTATGAATGCAGAAGGGCAAGAAAGCAAATGAGCGAGTGCTCGTTAGTCAATTACTTGCGTGCCCTACTGCGTTCATACAGCATACACGCAAGAATAAAGGCGATCAATTCTTAAATAATTCTACATTTTTGTGTCAACCACAATTATGATATAATATTTGCCAAAACTTAGCCAATACTGCTCGTCCGTGTTTTTTATTATATACATGTATGTACAACCTCTTATTCCTTTTGCAATTCACCTATTTTTGTGCAATGTTAACTAAATATTTACCGTAATTGTCCTTTAATTCTCCCTAGTCCCGCATTTTACCCATTCTCCAAAAATTTCATGGTTTTGTTACAGTAAGTATACCCTTCATTGTTCGTACGTATGTCCGTCTGTGAGTATAGCACCACGTTATGTATGCATCTGGGTATTGAGTATTGATGCTAATACTATTCTTGTATTCATCTCTTTAAAGACGGTCAGCTTTTATCAAGTGTAAGTTATTTTGCTCAAGGTTTTTCTTTGAATCTTAATTTATTCACTTATTGTCAAATTTGCTGTTTTGATGTTTCGGCACATGACAGACACAGATTTGTGGGTTATTTCTTTAAAATTTTACAGCACTTTTATTAATTTTTTCTGCTGATCTCTTTTATCAGTGTGTGTATTCCATGTGATAAATTACGTCACAAATGCTACGTAGGATGGCAATGATGTTTCAAATAAAGACTAGAACAAAGATAACTATTATTTTTCCTTCACCATTTTAAATTAAACAAAGGGCAAAAGAGCCCTACCTTCATTTTATTACCAAAGTTTTATTAGGTGATTAGTTTCCTGAAAAACATGGACAAACCTGTTTTCAAAATAATGTTTTGACAGTGCTCCATCAGGCGACGGTTTTGTGAAAAGGTTTGTCAACGTGTTTTAAGAATCTTAACTCTCAATCAAGCTCTGGTAAAAGGCTGAAAGGGCGGCTGTTTTAGCAGCGTATACTGCACTGTTTCATTTGAAATGGTGAAGAAAAAGTAAAGTTAATTCTTTGTTCAAAGTCTTCATGGGAAGCAAAACTTTGACTTCTGCGGAGGCTTTTTTGATGTTATTTATCAGTGGCATACATACACTGTTGATTCATGTCTAGTAAACAAATCAGGATGATTAGAACCTGCAGAATATGAAATATCAAATCATGAAATAGATAAATAAAGAAAAAATAATATATTTTCAATGAAATGTATGAATCACATTGTTATATGATCTCAGATCATTTTTTTTAAAATTCAAATTATCTAGAAAATGTTAAATTAATCATTCATGATTTTCACAGACACTGTTGAAATATAATTTGTTATTCTAGCTTGAATCTGATGAATATGTTTGCATCATTTAAGCTGCTTTTTTGTATTGGAATATAAAACAGATACGGTTAAATTTGTTATAACTAATGATGACGAACTATAATGATAATGAAAATCAGAATTTGAAAACAAAAGGATTCAATATTCTGTCGGCAGCGGGGTCCATATCCATTACACGGTGGTTGACAGATATATTTTGTATTTAACATATAATGATTTCAACTCATTAATTTTTCATGTGATCAAGATTTTTACAGCAAATTGCCCAGGGGTATCATTTCTGTTATGACATTACTGAGACTGTTATTACCAGGGCTTCTAAAAACCGGCAATTTGCCGGTCTGGACCGATTTTGACCAAGCCAGACCGATTTCAGTTTCAAAAAGTGTAAAAAAAATCGGTCCTAAATTTTGTCATTTTTTTTTATGATTTCGGTCCAAAATGACTAGGCCAGTAAAAGTTGCAAAAATTGTAATACACAAATATTCATGGGTCATTCACACATTCAAAACTACCTCCAATAGGTCATAAAAGTGTCTTAGTTACCATGTGACTAATGCGCCCAGCTGTTTTTTCCGCTACACTGATCACTCTATAGCCTATCTGTTAATTAGCAGACGCTATCACGTGTATTGGTAGGTCATAGAAGACACAATTAAACAAACTATCTGTTAATTGTGTGCTTGCAGCTATCCTGATTAAGTGATAAAATCGGTCCATATTTTCACATGGCAATATGAATATGCTATGTCGTCGTCGATCATTACACGATTTATCCGTTTGTTGATTACCAAACTGTTAAATTTAAATTGTTCTTTTAAATGTGCATATGTCATTGTTAATCCGAAACTAGTTATATATAGGATATTAACAGCGACACGCTTGATTAACTACATAGTCTGGAAGCTGAGTGCGCCGCTTACGTCATTTTAATTCGCATTAATGAAAAAATCGTTGTCGATATCACACTTTAATAGCTTGAAGCCCCGAATATAAATCTACATATATATTATTTTGCAAGAGTATCAGTTGAATGTTGACCCATTGAAGATGCATTAAGCAATTAATCATAATACTGTTTCACTTTTTGTCGTCTGACCGCTTTTCGACAGCCACAGTTATTTACGATCGCAGTCGTTCTTTTTAGAAACGCCGCAGAACTCGATGAGAATCTCATTTGAATTAAGCTTGTATCAATGACTATCTGAATCGGCTACGCGGCTCTAGAACCCTCTTAGGAATTGCGACATCGCGTAGATTGTCGCCGGGTCCGGACCGATTGAGGTTCCAAAGTTTTAGAAGCCCTGGTTATTACCCCTTTTGGGTATGTGGTACCTAACTGGACTTTTAATTGTACTTGGGTTTTCAAGGGGGATAAACATGGTACGCAGATACTTAAATATTGTCATTATTTTGTAAATAGCCTCTTGAAATGGTGAATTATATTACTTGTTACGCATATAATGAAGTCTTTTATACACAGGGGGTAGGGGATCAAACCATTACTCCACATCAAAATGAATGAATATGTCTCCTTTGTCCATGTGAAGCGATAGTTTTTTGTTAGCAAGACTTAACCATCTTTGATGACTTTGTGGTCAAATTCAAACTTAAATTGTTATTTATTTATTGGCATTTGTTATATAATAATAATAGTCATTAATTATAATGCCTTTTTATCCAAAGAATTCGAACAGTATTGCAGTATCACAAAATACAGGGCATATTTACTTGATGGGCAGTTCTAATATTATGAGATTGATAATGACTATTCTTTTCCACTACGTCAAAACATCAAGAAATTTCCTAAAATCCTTGCTTTCAATGTTGTATCTGTATAACCAATGGATTGTATGTAGTAAGGACAATCTTACCAGCGTCCCTTGCTTTTTGTAATGGCTGTTACATATTTAGTCTTATATAAACAAGTTTCAGCGGAGAAGTCAGAGTTTTAAAGCAGGGACGGTTGTTTATCGATATCTCGACAATCGACCCAAAACTTGGCTCAGTAGAAATCTTCCCAACTTCTACTGAGTTTTTTCCCTTGCAAGACACAAACAAAAACAAAATGTTGGTAATAGTTGTGTGTAACCTTTGGGTACTAAACTGATAATATTTTAGACATAATCATATATTAATGTTTATTTAATCAGTGTACGTTTTTCAATGATTTTAATTCTCAAATTAATGCAAAGATAACTAAACAAAGCATGTAATTGGACAAAGTCACTTTTGGCATCTCATCTGTATCTTTAATATTACTATAATATAAAAGCCTATCCTTATATAAGACTCCACTAACTGTAGATACATGTAGATCTATGGCCAGCCCCACAGCTGTGTGCCAATCCCACATATGTGGTCAACATTGTATTTACAGTCTATATTGAAGGGACGGGGTGGATGTTTGCTTTCGGTGGTGTGGGTGGGGGAATAGGCGGGAGTTTGCTGCAGC
The DNA here is from genome assembly GCF_026914265.1 of Mya arenaria. Taxonomy (NCBI): domain Eukaryota; kingdom Metazoa; phylum Mollusca; class Bivalvia; order Myida; family Myidae; genus Mya; species Mya arenaria. The sequence goes on along the minus strand of NC_069123.1, from coordinate 32,041,496 downwards.
AGCAACCACCTGATAATGTTATATAACAATCATTTAATGTAAATAATACCAAAAATTCTTTTAAATACTTATTATACTTTCAACCTATCAAGCTGATTATGTCAACACAATACGTCTTTTGCACGTGTTCTTCAGCTCAATACTTCCTTTTGCGTAACTTGAAAAATTTGAGGTATTTAAATTTGTTAAACATTACTATGGTAACTGGAGAGAAAAATCTATAATGCTTACTTAGCATTACTTAGCATTGTTTATCAGAAAATGTCATATTAAGATAAGTGATGTCATGTTTAACCACAGTTGTGGGATGAATTGGCTGCGTTTTAGGGAAATAGCCATGTTGGCCATAGCAACAGGATTTAGCCAGGGAAATGGGTTGCAGTGCTGGGCGAATGCGGTGGTTTTGTCTTCGCACCAATAATAGCAGGGAATGGGCCTTACCTAGCATCCCTGGGGTGAGGGGGCATTTGGCAGGGATTTTACCAGCAGTTTTACCCTGTAGGGCGGGGATTTTATCGGGGCTTGGCTTGACTGAAAGTCAAAGTCCCCACTATTCCCCAGACCTGAGGGGGCGGTGTTTACAATTGACTGGTGCATTATTGGCCATGTTTATGGGATTTGGCCATTTTTGAAGGATTATTGTCCATGTTATGGGATTTGTCCATGTTTATGAGATTTGGTCATTTTATTGGGATTATCGACTATCACTTTAAAGGGATTTTGCATGTTTTTGAGATTTGGCCATGCTTATGGGATTATTGGCCACGTTTAAAGGATTATTTACCATGATGATGGGGTTTTGTCATGTTTATGGGATTTGTCCATGTTTAAGGGATTAGGCCATGTTTAAGGGATTAGGCCATGTTAATTGAATTTGTTTATGTTTATTGGATTTGGCCATACAGTTTATGAGATTATTGGCCATGTTTTGGGGATTTGACCATGTTTAAGGAATTTGGCCAATTTGTGTGGCTGGCTATACATATGAGTCTTATATATATATATATATATATATATATGTATTTAATAACTAGAAAATTGATGGAGAGATAGCAAAGCCTCTTATAACTTCAAATTAACCATGACCCTGTAATTAGTAAAACCTAATTGCTTGTAAAAGAAAATCGTACTGATGTTGCTGAAAAGTATATAACATTTAATTAGATAAGTATAATTATTACATATATTTAATAGTGGTTTGTAAATGAAGCCGTACCATTTTCTTAGTAAAAATATCTGTATTACGATATTATTTTACTTTGCTAATATGACATTTTTATAGCTATCTTGTTTTCATGACGTACATTCTAATTGTAATAATAATGATTTCAATATTATTAGTTATAATGACATGAATCGTATGAGAAAAATGAAAACATCTGTCATCCGCGAGATGTCCATATTATTAGACTTATTTGTAATTAGTGTCTCGTAGGTTTATATTGCATTTTTATGTCAATATTACCTCAATGTGTCACTTTTCTATCAGCTATTACTTAGCAACCATTAAATCTATTAACATGAAACTTGGCCAAATAAAAGTTTATATATCTGTGGTCACATATTGCTTTCTAAGCTTATTGATTTAATTTATTACAAATTTATGTTTACGGCTAGTGGCATTCTCGACTAGAAAGACCTTCGGTGACATTTCAAAATCAATATTTCATTATTTCTTTTTTCACAAATTCATTATTTCAACCTTACGAATTCATGATTTCACAAATTTTCCACTTCATGATTTGAACTTCATATTTTCTTGATTTCAATTTAAGGTTTCACGAATTCAAATTTTCACGATTTCAATTTCACGAATTCATGATTATAACATTATGAATTCATGAGATTGTGAAGTTTAAATTGTGAAATTAAGATAACGTGAAGTTAAATCATGAATTTGTAAAGTTGAAATCGCAAAATATATAAAGCGGTAAATAATAAAATATTGAATTTGAAATTTCACCACCGGCAATTTGTACTTGACTGTGTGATGCAATTGCTGTTATAGTCAATAAATAGTTCAGTCAAACCAAGACTGCTTTTTTTTTTTTTGAATGTATTTTAAGGTACTTGATGTACAAATAAGATTTTATTGAGCCATATTTGCGATAATATTAAAGGTTGATATCTATAATTTGGTATCATTTGAAAGGGTTTCGCTTACTGATTTCTTTTATAAAAAAAATGACCAAAAATACATTGCGAAACAAGTTATGGCAGCTTATATTTACGTTCATTATTTCAACTGCAACCTGACATGGAACAATCTATTTTGTGGTCTTTCATGGCCATAAATGTGTACTTGTTTTGTTGTTTTTTTCTATGTATTTTTTACAACTTTTTGCTTTACACGACAAACCCTTTGACATGATACACAAACTTTATAGTGTCACCTGACCAGAATTCCTTTAACTTCCCTTGAATCACTGTAACTATGAAATTTATTTCTCCGATTTGTTTTGCAGGTGGAAACCCACACTTCAGAAAAAAGCAACGAGAACAACTTACCCTCAGTATGATGACACGTCTGCTTCCTCCCGGTCTGAGGCGGGAGTTACCATGACATCAAAGGAACTGGAAGTAGATTTTTCACCACAGGAAGTGATGTCAATAGAACAGGAAATGATGTCATTGCAAGGAGAGGAAGTGACATCGCAAAAACGGAAATCTGAGAAATCCGATAGAGAACTGCACTATATTGTTCCAACATTAGCGGTCTTTAAGCTATGAGTTCAATGGTGCCTGATTTGATAATTATTAAAGTTTAGATGGCTTGAACATTCAAAGGCTTGTCAAGGCATGAGTGATTTCCAATTTAAGTCTCTTCCTGGCATGTTTAAAACTCCCAGCAACACCATAAAAAAGGGATAATACCAATACAGCTCCATATTAATTGTTTCAAAAGGAGCATACCCTATTTGACTGTAATTCGTTCAATGTGAATTTCTTGAATCTTATTTGTTTTTCGAGGAAGTAGGTGTACACTAGAATTATGTATGAAAATAAAAACATTGTATTTTCGAATTATAAGTCATTGAAGATTTGACTTATTGGACTCAGTCAAGAAGATAATGGTATGATAATGAAGTATGCCATTTCATATGTGTTAATAAAAAAGTACATTAAAGGGTTTCGTTCACAGCTTTTATATTAGGGACAATTTTTTAAAGACTTTGATGATTCACAAACACCAAACTTTAACTTGCAGATAGGGAGGGGAACTAAGACATGTGTTTGTATAAAACAATGTGATGCTTTTATCTTAAAGCTGCACTCTCACACATTTACCATTTTTACAACTGTTTTATTTTTTGTCATGGAAAGAGCAAATTTTTGCGTAAATATCTGCAAACCAATGATATAAGATTGCTGACAAAAGATCCGATTCCAGATTTTCTTATTTCCGTTTGAAAATTAATGTTTTATGGCTTAAACCGTTACTAACGGTTTAAGAAAAATGCATAAAACATCAATTTTTGAACTTTAATATAAAAATCTGCGATCTAATTTTTGTCAGTAGTCTTTTATAACTGGTGTTCATCGATTTCCGCAAAAATTTGGCTTGTTTCAAGACAAAAAATAGAAAAGTTGTCAAAACGTTCAATCTGTGAGAGTGCAACTTTAATGTTTTACCTTCTTAAAATAAAGTTATTATTATTATTATCATTATTGTACCAGAAGCCTAAAAATGTTCAATTAAAACATTACAAATGCTTTCGGCAAAATATAGCATTTTATGTCATTTTTTTCGAAATCTGATAAAAAATAGACCTGTTAATTGAACTTGCGGTAATGCTTTGTCATCGTTGCAAGTATTTTATTCACGTTTCATACTATATATATTGTTCGATGTCTGAACCATAATGAATCCCTTTTTTTTATTTTACTGTTATGGTGTTTTTTTACCATTTATTATATAAGTGTGCATTTGACCTTGAGAGTTGCATTTTAGAATTGCATTTATTTTGTTTTTCCTTAATAAGAGATTTGTTAGATATTTTGAATATCTCACCCCGAAAATACTTGACACAAAAAAAATGAAACTTTTCAAGATATTCAAACTACACTTGGTATAAATGTGTGTCGACAATACGCTCCTGTAAAGCAATAAAGCAAGCCCCATAACTCTGGCCTCAATAAGAGATTTGTTGATTTTTTTGTTATCTTCAAAAAATACTTTAAACAAAAAAATAAACCTTCAAGATATTCGTACAAACACGTTGTTGCCAGAGACAATACGCTCATGTATAATAAGGCCCATAACTCTGGCCTTAGCAATTCTTGAGTTATGTCCCTTATTCAACTGAAAACAACAGGCAAGCGCTGGTGTTCCCTTTTCACATCTCTAGTATTACAAGTATTTGTTTTATGCTTTCATTCAGTATTAAATTATGAAGAAATCCATGAAAAAAGTAATTTTCAAAAATTATCGTTTTTGCATGGAAATTGTGAAAAATTGTTTTTTTATGTTTATTAGATATGAAATTAAAAGAAAGACAGGGTTTTCTAGCATAAAAACGAATACAAGAAAATATTATTGTCTGTAGCATAATAACCAATGATCAGTATTGTGATTTTTCTTGTCGTGCAATGATCATTTTTGGTAGAGTCATTGTGTTTTATTTTGCTTAGAATCATATTGAATAGAATTGAGTTACATAAATTTAGTGAAAGAAAATTCATAGTGTGCCAATTTATTATTATAACAAAACTTTTAATGAGTACTTAGGCACGTGTGCATGATCTAAATCACGAGGCTTGCGTGTAACGTTACTGTTTTTTCATGGACACAAGCATGTTGTCATGGACAAAGTTTAAAAAAATAGTGTGCAGTAAAAAAAAATAGTGTGCGGTATAATTGAATATTATTGTAATTTATCCGCAGGGTAGTTATGTAATGGTTACTCCTATTCAACTTGTAACCACTCCGATATTTGAGTTAATGTCTACACCTAATAAAATACTCTCGCACATGGTACATATGCATTTTACAAAATGTTAATGTGCTTTAATTTGTGTATATGTTAAAGAACAGGTTTAATGATTATTGAAAATGTTTTATTGTTGATTCTTTTATTCAATTAAATGTTTCAAATTATATCTGGAGAGCAGTAACTGTTGCAATGTAATTGTTTTAAGAATTATATATAGTAGTTTAAATCTATTTTTATGTATATAAGTTAGAGTAAACATTCAATTTATTAAAGCAATATTTAGTACATTAGTTATGACTTGTGTTTAAAATACTGCAGTGACTATCGATGTGTGTGTAGGGTTTATATATATATATATAACTAAATCATTTTCCTTATTTTACTATTGCACTTGTCATATGAAATAATTTCCTTATAATGTAAAAAAATATATGTTCACAGCCTTGAATAAAATTTCATGCTTTAATGTTAAACAAACAATTATAAATGTCTTTTAATTTGATTACAAGATTGTAAGAATTGTATGAATTGACTTATGAATACTGGCCCCAATTTCTTGAAACTTCTTAAGCTTAACAGGCTTAAGTCGCATATTTCAATTAGCCAAAATACACACTAATAATGGATTTTGATAAATGAAAAATGTTTTTTTTTTCTAATTAGCATACAGATTTTTCTTATATAATTTATAAAAACTCTTAAAGAAGTAAATACAGTGCATATAGAACAACAAAAATAGTGAGTTTAGGTTAATCCTGTTATAAGGGACTTAAGAAGTTTCGAGAAATTGGGACCTGATCCTGTAGTCTTACCTAAACCATATTTTACCCTAATGGAGTCAAATTGACTTGCACACATTTGAAACATGTTTGTTCATATAAGGAGTGAAATGTGTAAGATTACAATCACCTAATGTTACCGAACCAATAAAGGCTCGCCCGCTTGGTCTTGATTCTTTGCATTATTATATACCGAACATGAGCAAAAGTTATCATCCTTTAAAGGGGCTTGACACCATATGACACAATTGCAAGAAAAAAAGAAAATTGTCAGAACCTAACATCAAATTGACATTATTGTGTACAATGCATTGAATCTTATTTACTGATGTATCACATCTCTTACGACACATGCATCTTTCACAGTTTTAGCGCATTTTTCCAATTCAAAATTTACTAGGGTTGTCTACCACATAAATCCCAACGTAGGTATATTTATCTGTACTCATAAAATTTTAAAAGGGGAAAAACATATGACACAGCAACATGTTGTTGTGTTTATGATTTTAACCATGTAAAATGATGTATTGATTTTTAACCACCTGGTGTCTAGCCCCTTTAAGAACTGGCTCTACCATGGTTTGTCTCTCATTATACATGTATAATACTAATATATATATATATATCTTGGTGCCTTTATCTTTAACATGTGATATCTTGTACATACCACTGTATATCGTTGTTTTCCATTGAAAACCTGAGGCCCCTATTTCTTGAACAATCTTAAGACCCTTATTAATCAGGATCAACCATAGCACACTGTTTTTGTTTTGGTATTATTTGTGAAATATATTCATTTCAAGGGCTCTCAGACTTTTAAGGAAATTAAGTCGAAGACAACTGTAATTTACCATTTTCTGTTTGTTTTAATCATTTTAAGTTAAAAATATATTTAATTGAAATAAGATAGTAATTGACATAAGCTTCTAAGAGTGTTCAAGGAATTCGGACTGGAAGGGCTCAACAGCCTTCTAATTTCATATGCTGAAGTCAATAATGGATGATGTGTTGTTGTGTTACCATTGAGAGCCAGAAAGGCTTATCAGCCATCTTATTTTATATGCTGAAATTCTGTTTTGGCAGTCAATTTGGATGATGTGTTGGTGTTTACCATTTAGAGCCAGAAAGGCCTATCAGCCGTCTTGTTTCACATGCTGAAAAGCTGTTTTGGCAATCTGAATGGATGATGTGTTTTTTGTTGACCATTGCATTACAAATATTCCTTAAAAAAGATGTTTGTTTATTTATACAAGTAGCCTACTTCAACTGGGATCAGTATTTTAATGTAACATACTCAGTAAATATGTGTACATACAATTATATCATTTTGTTTTTGTTTTGAATACTGCATTCTCAATTTGAAGTGATATATCTTCTGTGATTTTTGCAATATTGATTCAAAATGCCTATTATTAATAAAAAATCATTAGTGTATGCTTGTCTATAGTTTATAAAGATTTATCAGTGAAATGAAAATTATGGTTAACCTTTTCACTGTTTAGAAATTAAGCCCACTCTTATGTCCAAATCCAGTTCGCACTGGAGCACTGGGATTCATTTTCCTTATAATGTTTGCATACAATTCAGCTTTTACATTCAACATTTAGGCATATATCTTGATTGCTATCTTACTCAGAAACAGACAATTGTTCTCTGTTTATTGCCGTGCACTAAATGATTAAGCCTCTTACATTATGACAAATTGTGCAAAAAGATTGAAAACCACTTTAAAAGATAGCCAGATTTTGTCTATTTAAATGTTGTGTGCATTTTAGCCTTTCTAATAAAAGGTCTCTGAGTTCCAGATATTATACTAAGGAAACTCTGCAAATACGATTAAACATACAAAGGCTTTAAGATGGTTCTGCAAGTATTATAAAGCATACAGTTGACTTTTGGCTGATCGTTCAGAACTTTGCTAAAGTTAACAACTTGATTAACAATATTCTTGTTAACTTTTATATGTGGAATAGTTGATGTCATCACAAATTTAAATATTAACAAGTTCAGCTCAAACAGATAGTGTATCCATTCAACTTTCAGAGCAGTAGTGATTTTGAAGTTTACAATGATGAAGTTAATGTTGTTAACTATTGCAAAGTTCAGAATATTCAGCCCATTATCAGCTGTTGCCCTAACAAAATCCTATGTAATAGTTAGTAACTGCTCCCACAACCCATGTTATTTCAATCATGAGGGTAGTGATTGACTTGACTGTTTGATACCATGTTGTCAAGGACAACGTTCAATAACCAGCCTGTAGTATAAGTGAATAACACTGTTAATTATCTGCTGGCTAGTTATTGAACGAGTATTTTTAACTCTGCCATGTTGTTACTCTACTGAAATGGGAGTTGATGTAAAGATAAAAACAAGGAAAACTCTTTCAGACATGGTACAATACCCTGTTATTATGCAAAGTTAATACTTTAAAATGTTTTATTATGGCTATTTTACCTGTAATCCTTCAAGGATTATATTTTTAGTTCATTGTGCCAAATGCAGACGATTGTTTTTAAATGCTGCAAACTTTAGAAAATTAGTGAAAATGACATAACAGTCAAAACTGGTTGGCTTGATATTGCTTGGCTCGATTTCCTGGTTGGCTTAAACTTGATATAAAGGACCGATTTTTTTTTTTTAAATGCAAGGCTTGAAGTATTGTGGCCGGTCCCTGGGATATCGAGCCAACAGTTTGGGCTGTATTTAAAATGGAAGATTCCGAGAACGACAAATTGGCTTTGCTCTTACATATACATGTATTTTCATAAAATTAATCCCAAATATAGATCTAAAGAAAGTTAATAAAAGTCTTGCCAGTATCACAGACCATAGTGCCATTGCAGTTAATTAATACTTTTTTTTGGCAATTTATTATGTGACTAACTTCAGAAAATGTGTAATTAAAAATTGTTCCCCAAATCATTCTTGTTTCAGATTTTTGATCTTGGATTTAAGGTTCTTTGTTGTATTAATATTTATTTGTGTATAATTTTATATTTCCATTTGTAATTTGCTTAAGTGTTATTATGTGTACATGTTGAAATGATATCTTGTTGATTATTTATAAATAGCATATTTCTTTGATATCCTTGTGTTTATGCAGAGTTCAGGGGCCGCGTAAATAAAACTTCTTAAGTAATTTCCTGACTTAAGTCAATTTCCTAAGTAAAATATCTCACCGATCATATGATATTGTTACTTTATAATATCTAAAATGCTGTATTTTCTTTAAATTTATGCAACAGACATACTTTTATGTTAAAAACACTCAAACTCTTCCTTAAACATCAATATGAAAATTTAAGGAATTTGACTTAAGTTAAGAAATTGCTTAAGATGTTTTATGAATTTCGGCTCTGTTTATTACCATTTCTATACTTGTTGTTCAAAACTCTTTGTAACTGTTGAATGCTCAAATTTGTTTGTTAGATTATTATGTAAAATAATTGTCATTTGTTTTATTGTCTAAAACAAATTTTGAACATTCTTTTTGTGTTATTATCTTTAAGCCCTGCTTATTATCTGAATAAATAGATAAATACAAAAAAAAATAATAGATAAATACAAAAAAAAATCCCTAATTTTTTGGGCTATCTATTTTTTTGTAAAGAATACTAGTCAAGAATGCGGGTGAAACAACCCCTCCTCCCGGAGTCCTGAAAACCAACAACAGGGGTGGATCCAAGATTTGACCTCAAAGGGGGCGTAACTTAGGGGCTTAACCTTTTGACTTGGTTGGAAGTGTAATGGCCTTGGGGTTTGGGGGTACTCTCACGGCAAATTTTAACAATTTCTAGTCTAAAATGATTCATTATGGTCGTGTTATATTGCTTTTACTTTTTCTCCCATATTTTAAAATAATATGTAAACTTGGATCCGCTAGTGTACTATTTTTCTTTGCAAGTCCAAAATGCTGCCTTAATTTTCCCCCTTAGTCCTGAGACCTGGGCCCAATTTCTCAAAATTTCTTAAGTTGCTTATAACAGGATTAAGCTAAGATAATTTGCATATTATTAATTTCTTTAAGAACTTTTATTCTTTAGATAGGAATTAAATTTATGATTATCACAATAAACCATTTTCCTTTCATAAAAGTTCAATTTAAGTATGTATTTTAGCTAATTGAAATATGCTACTTAAGCTGTTTAAGCTTCAGAAGTTTCAAGAAATCGGGGCCTGTTTGAGCAGTTGAAAAAAAAGAGAAAAAAAAGAGGTATACATCTTAAAAATAAAGGTTTGATACCATTATAACATCTGACAAAAAATACAAGGATAATTTCCTTGCATCCATCTGCGCATAGTCTTCACAGACACTGGGGTGTAGAGTAGCTTATCTTTCATGTACTCTTTTGAGGGCAGGGGGTTCTCTCGGGGAAAATTCGTAAAAAAAACAATGAGTAAAATTAATTGAAATCATTTAAGCCACAGTGACATATTCAGGCTTTTTACTGCCATCATAGATAGGACCATTCCCCATTAAGTCTGATCAAGATCCTTTGATTTGCATAAAGGGCACTGAATCCCTCGTAACATTTTAAAGGGCAAGGCAGGATATCTTTTAAAGCTGCACTCTCATACATTGACCATTTTAACATCTTTTTATGCCCCCGAAGGTGGGCATATTAAAATCTCACCGTCTGTCTGTCCGTCCGTCCGTGTGTCTGGCTCAAATAACTCGAGTCCGGACTGTAACTTTCTCTTGTATGGACATATTTTAAAATAACTTGCCACATGTGTTCGACATATCAAGACAATGTGTCGCGTGCAAGACCCTTATCCCTACCTCTAAGGTCAAGGTCACACTTAGTGTTTATTCACAATGGAATAATGCATATAAGGACATAGAAAATAGGTTGTCCTGTCCGGGCTGTAACTTTCTCTTGTATGGACAAATTTTAAAATAACTTGCCACATGTGTTGGATGTGTTGCATGCATGACCCATGTCCCTACCTCTGGGTGAAAGATACACTTTATATACGATTGCCGTATGCAAGATCCACATGAATACAACAATGTCAGTGTTTGATCTTTAACTTTTCATGTACTGACCTTGTTCATTAGTCAATGTCACATTCGGGGGCATTGGTCAAATACTGTGACAGCTCTTGTTTATTTTTTGTCTTGGAAAGATAAATTGTAAATATATGCAAACCAATGATACAAGATTGCTGACAAAAATTCAGATCATAGATTTTCATATTTCAGTTCGAAAGTTAATGTTTTATGGCTTAAACTGTTACTAACAGTTTAAGAAAAATGCATGAACATCACTTTTTGAACTTAAATATAATAATCTGCGATCTGATTTTTTGTCAGCAGTCTTATATAACTGGTTTCTATGGTATTTCCCAAAAATTGGCTCGTTCCAAGGCAAAAAATAGTCGTCAAAGCGTTCGATCTGTGAGAGTGCAGCTTTAACATACATTTTACCATTGACTGCAACCAGATTACTTTATTTTGTTTACACTACACTAAGTCCTTGGGAAAATTGTCTCCACTTCATGAATATTAATGGGTTAAGAGAGAAAACTTTTCTTCCCGTGAAATCACATGTTATATTATTTAATACTCTTCAATTCAGAAGTTGAACCATAATTTTATACATGGGTTTTGTTTCTTACCGTAATATAGAACGACCACATTATTTAATACTCTTCAATTAAGAAGTTGAACCATATTTTTGTACAGGGGTTTTGTTTCTAAATATAGAAAGAACACACAGCGTAATTTCATTGGCTTCGATTCCGAAGAGGTCCCATTTAGCACCAAGAAAACTGCTTCATGCATTATACATGATTGCTAGACTTTCAAAGTGGAATGTCTCGAACGTCTCGAATTGAAACTTGAAGAAGTAGAGCGTAATAGTAGCCATCAGGGTTTTACTATGATGTTTTGATAATGTGCAACACATCCATGTCCCTAGTCTAAACATTGAAGCGACTGTACGCCTATAAACAGTTTTGCTACATAAGCATTACTGCCAATAGTAGTTTAATTCAAGGTCCGGGTCAGCCACATACTTAGTCAAGTGTTTATGCCCTTGGACTTCAGTTAAACACATTGGCTATATTAAAGATTAATCTTGTGGCACATTCTAATTATTTTCCTTCATATAATCTACAAATATCATGATTTTTATTTCAACATTTGCCTGAGCTAAGCAATAACATCCTGGGTTAAGACAGCTGCCAGGAAATTAATCACCACTGAAATCAGGGGTGGAGCCAAGACTCGACGTTAGAGGGGGTGTAACTAAGGGGCGTAATCTTTTGACTTGGGGCCCCTCCCTCAGAACCAAAATTTATTTGATTTAAAGTATTGGCTGGGGGAAGGGGGTACTCCCCCAAGAAAATTTTAACAAAATACGCTGAAATGGTGCATTTTAAGCGTATTTTATTACTTTTTTCTCATATATTGAAATAAAAAGAAATCTTGGACAATTTGGGGAGGGGGGGATGGGGGAAGGGGCTCTACAGTGTTATGCAGGTCAGGTCCCTTTTCATTTTGACAAATTTTAGTCCTGATTGAAGTTCTTTACTTACCAAGCATCCACATTTCTGAGCCAATCTTATTCAAACTTTGACATGTTGTTTATGGCCAAATTCAATTATAAACCAACTATATCCCAGAATTTAAAAGTTATGGCCCTTGATTTATAATAAAAATGCCATAGTTGACATTGTTACAACTTTATCACCATTTCATCTCCAATCCTTATCATATTTAAAATGAAAATATATGATGTATGAAAAAAATATTTATTTCATTTGTTTCTTTAAAAGGTGTCATTAAATGCTACATGTTTACTCTAGCGCTTTATTTCTGTGCCAATCCCCACACAATATTTAGAATGTTCAAACTAATCAAGTATGATTAGAGGCCGAATTGGTCACTTTGTTTTATTATTCGTATTTATTTATTTTTTCCATTTTCCCGACCTACTTGTACACTTTTTACCCCGACCCATGAAACCCTTTTATTGCCTTGAGAAATATTTTTTATTATTTGTTTCTTTTGTTTTTCTTTTAAAAGTAAAAAATGAAGTGTTTTGGACTTTTAACAATACCAGTGATTATGGGTCTCTTTGAACCATTTATTTGAAAATTATCTCAAGGCAATCTCACTGGGAATTGCAATCACTTTGTATATCATTTTCCTTGTTGCATTTAACTATTATTAATTATTGCTGGGACACACTGCCATGTTTGGCCATATTGAACCCATTATGGTTGTGAGTAAGATTGTAATATACTTGCACTCTGGCCTTGCCAATTTGGGGAGTGCTCTGGAGCATAGTGCACAGACAGAAAGTTACCCTGGTTAGAGCTACCCGGTTCTTTAACATGCACTTGAGTATAGCACTGTCACACGGGACCCCTTTTTAGCATCATTCACGGAAGACGATTAGTATCTTATTAAGTGGTGTGGCGTTAAAATCGAACCTGCGACACCTGGATTGACAGTCAAGTGTGTTACCACTAGACCATGAAAGCCATAACGGGTGGAGGCAGACTTTTTGAACTCTGATACAACAACAACTATCCACCTAAAAATAAGTTTAACATTTTAGGCATCAAACACAACAACAACAAATCACAGCTGTTTAAACTTATGTTTATTGACAAAATGAACAAACGATTTTGTCAGAGATACAAAACAGTTGTAACATTCATATAAACACATTTTCACAGAAAGAAATTTATTATTTGTACTGGTATATACATATGATTCATAATTGCAGTTTTAACTATTAACATCAAACGACTTTCATTTTAACATGATATACAATTATCAGTGGAATTATCAGTCAAAGATGATGAATATAATTTGTATGATTAATAATTAAAATACATAATGAGTTCAACTTATCAATGTGTGCACGACAGATAGATATATGGCCGATTGTTCAGAAAAGCAACTGTACACCAGATGATCAATTTGCCAGAAAAAAAGAAAATTGTCGAAAACTGACATAAACTTGGTATTAATGTGTACAATGCATTGAAACTTACTAACTGAAGTACCACATAGTTTACAATTTATTTAAGTTTAGCAGTTATTTCGTATTTTTCCATTAATATTACTGGTTATGTCTACCTAGTAGAATTCATTCCTTATGCGTGATTGGCTAGTCGGTGTTATCACGTGATATTACCGAGTTAGGTGTATAGCTTAATTATGTCACCCAATTAGAGTAAGCCGTTGTAGCTCAGTGGATATGCACTGGACTGCAATTTTGGTGACACGGGTTCGAACCCAGTGTCTCCTAGACAATTTTTTTTTACATTTTGGTACTTTTTTACAATTATGATATCAAAGCATAACACATTCTATTAAATAATTGTCCTGAGATTTGTTACAGAAAAAATCTTTTTTTGGTGCCAATCTGGTGTACAGTCCCTTTAAAGTTAACATCGTGATAAACGACATCACTGTTAACTTTTATACATGAATTTTTTTATTATGTTCTAAAATTAAAAAATAAAACAGTGAACAAGAGATTTTTTTTTTTTTTCCATTTTACAAAAAATTACGGTCGCCGGTTTTGTAATTCAAAAAAATATAAAAGGGGTGGCCTAAATTTAAATAACATAATCTGAAACAGTTGTCTCAAATCAATGTTAGAAAAATAGCAGATTAAAAATGTATCAATGAAAAAAAATACTTTTACTGTAATTTTGACAAAGTTATGAATACAACACAGAAATAGCGGTTTGACTTACGATCATTTGACTGACAGAGCCATCTTCCTGATATCATACCATGTACATTAAAGAAAATGCCCGAACAATATGAAATACCCTAAAACTTATGACAGAACTTCAGTATGGATGGTGAATGAATTACATTTTATTTCAATAAAATTATTAAAAAAAAAATACATATACTTTATAAAAAATAAGTTTAAAAAAACAAAATAATGACATTGGGACTATTCCAATAGAAGAACAACATGGTCATTTATATGGTACATAAAAAGAGATTCTATATTATTTTCAGTTCTGAATATAAGCATCATTCTTCAAATGAATGAAATTAACACCTGGAAAGGAATTATTACAAGAGCCCAGACTAGCAAACCCCAGTCATTATTAAAGCAAGAGTTATGGGCCTTTTTATAAATGTGCATATTGTCTCTGGCAACATGTCAATCATTTCATTGCTACTTTTAAATACCTTGACTGATTTTTCTTAACAATAACGTGACATTTTTTCTTCGAAAAATGGACAGGCTTAGACGAAGTCTTTTCTTAAGACTAAAATCTAAATAAAAAGTACATCACGATCTAAAAGCATTTGTCTCCAAACATCAAAAATCACAAAGGGCTTTATTATTGCACAATGTTGCTAAGCAACATATCTTTCAAACGGTAATAAAATCATTTAAAATACGATATATGGAGAAAAAAAAATCCAGATAATTATTATGAGAAATATTTGAGATTCTTTTTTAAAATTCCTAACAATATATTTCTGAAAACGTTCCAACAATAGCAAATTTCACCCTACATATAACAGCGAAAAAATTATAAACATAAAAAGCCTTTCAATTTAAAATTGCATTGGCCTACATGTACATAGATTGTCACAAGTGTACAAAAATGATAAATCATAAAAATAAAGTACAGAAAACTAACTACAATAGATACATGTACAAATATTCAATTTCCATACCACCCTAAAACTTCAAGCAAACAATTAATTACCGGTATTTCTAGCGAACTCCCAATACCCATTAAAACATCTCCATTTAACAATTGACATGATTCTGAACCATCGTAACAGTTACAGTTAAACCATTAGAGTTCGACTATAGTGTGTCACATGATATCTCTGGACAAACAAGTGCATGTGGACTTGAATTTCATATATTTGTCCATTAAACAAAGAAGGTACATGTAGCTATTGTGAGGGTCTCGACCCTACTTAGCGTCATTTCGATTACCGGTAAACAACAACCGATGCCTTGACAGTCAATCAAGATTTTATTGTAACGTAAGGTTTCTTCAGCAATTTTTATTGGTAAAACTTAAAAATGACCTTTTTTGCTGTACAGTTCAGACACAAGTAAGGCATTTATACCAGAACCATGAAACTCTACATGTGTCAATAATGTAAATAGTGTTATAGACAATGCCCTCTATAAATTATTCAGGATTGTATTGAATAGTGAGCATTGTGAATCTTCAGAAGTCAAAATTATAGTAAGGCTTAAAATAAAGTCTTTGTTTCCACATCTCCATAAAAATATATGGTCAGTCGGCGGGCATTTTTTTGAGAAACCCGATTTCTGAACCCCACCAATCTATAACTTTTAACTATAAGTTTTAAAAAATGATATGGTCAAATTTTTACATGTCCACACATAAATGGGCATTTTTAAGGAAATTACAAAAAAATCCACACTTAACAAAGAGTTGAGGGTTGGGAGGAAAAAATAGAGTTGCCTTATAAATGTGGCTCAAAGACAATTTTTCACATTCACAATCAGGCCCAATTTCTTTTATTATAAAAATTTGTTCCAGAAATTGTGGCCAGAACTCACTATTGCCTGCTGTCAAGAGAGTACTTGAAATATCAATTATGAAATCATATCAAGAAAGAAATCATGAAGTTGTTATCTGCGTCAACAGTAAAACTTTCATAGCAAGAAATAGTAAACTGGAGAATTAATTATTTATAAATGACGCTGATAATAACCAAATTGATTAAGATGGCATTGATAGATGTCAGTGTATTGAACAGAATGAAATATTAACAACATTAACTTAAAAGCTATGGTAGGAAATTGATCATTGATGGTCTAACACTGTGGAAGAGAGTGGTTTTTTTTCATTCTAGTAATAGTGCTGTGTTTTCTTTTGTTCCAAATTATACTAACATTTATAATATCACTACAATTAACATGTGTATTATCAATTAAATATCTGGCTATTATATGTTTTTCATTTTGAAAAGCATTCTAAATTATTATTTATTCGTGTGTGTGTGTAAAAAATTTAACCAAAACCATCATTAAAAATATAATTTTGCTAATTTTCTGTTGTTGTTTTTTTAAAACTCAAAATAATTTAAGCCTCAAATTCTTAATAAATATATAAAAGAAAAAGACCAAAAGATATTTTATTTACAAGTGCATTGTAATCAATGACCTGGACCTGATTTCTTGAAAGAAGTTCCTTATAACAGGATCAAGCTTAGCTTAGAAATTTTATTGGGTATAAATTGTGTGGTATTCTGTTTTTAAAAATACTTGAGGTTTTTCAAGTAAAACATATTTGAGATGATTAAGATAAACTTCTTTTTGTTTTATAAAATCATATTCAAGTAAGTTTAAATTTGCTAAATGAAGTAAGATACTTAAGTGCGTTACACTTTAGAATTGTTGATATTAGTTAGGGCCAGTATTTCCTATTTTCCCTTAAGATCCTACAAAATGTACAGGAAAAGTTCTAACATGAAGTATCAATCGGATTATAGAAAATATACATAATTAATAAAGATTCCTAAAACCACCCACAAAATCAATTTTCTTCAGACTTTCCTGAAACAGAACAGCTGTACTTTGTGGTCTTTGAGTTTCCCATGTGCTGTTTGAATGGAATTAACATGTGTATATTAAGGGCCTTCCTCAGTGCTAAAATTGTTTAAAAGGTGAAAACTAAAAATGTTTGAAAAAAAAAATCATTTAGTTTTGAAGTTCAATATTAAGCAAGCATAATTCATATATCCGTTGCATCAATTGTGTAGCGGTATTTAGGAGTTGAGAAAATTTTACACATAATTAAAGAAGATAATATAAGATTTCCAATCAAAAAGCATTTACATTTTTCCGGCAGAAGTACACGTACACTATTATGCGTCCCATCCTACTAACAGGCGTATAAAAAAAACTGTTAAAATTCAGACAAATTAAAGTTAAATTTCAGACAAATTAAAGACTTGTAATATCATACCCACTAAAACCTTTTTAATAAACAAAAATTGTATACAAATGTTGCTCATTATTACAATTTAAGAAGGACATTTGTATCCTTAACAAGCTGTAGAAACCTTTTCTAGACAAATACGGGTATTAATTGACAGCCATATGTTATGACAAAAATACAGCATATCTAATTAAAATCCCAATCGTGTTTCATTCTATATTTGTATTGTGTGACCCTTGGAAACTTGAAACTCTTAAAAGTCAGGTAGCCATTGCTAATGTCAGAATCTTCAGCAGAGTAGAGTAATCAATAAACTGGGAAATAAGTTATGATACAAATCAAACAAATATCACTTATTTATATAAGCATTCACATGGTCGTGAAGGAAAATATTGATGCAATGTACTGCTAGGACACAAGGGCTTCCATTAAGAACTTCTTTGCTATCATTATTGGAAGTTTTTCTTTGAAAGGTGGAAGTCTCTTTAAAAACTACAATTTGTTCCACTGTTTTTCAACTATTATATTACTTGTATTGTGTTGGAATCTTTTCACTTCAAAGCTGATGGAAGTTTTAGCCTATCCTCAGTGGTTGAAAGTAGCACAAGCCTGCTTTCTGGGCTTGCTCAAATTCTGGGTTTTATACACCAGGGCTTGTAATGTAATGCCAAACAATAGTAAATGACTTCAGGCTTGTTCATCCAAAAGACTAATTTTGATAAATGCATCTTTAGGGAGTATACATGTACTTCCAAACTCCCTTAAGTGGAAGCCCCGGTGCCCTCACAGTCATGTATCCAACTTGATGTATTTGAAGCCTAATCAAGCATTTACTGCAAACATCAAGAAGTTCCTTCAATTTAACATACTCAAAGGGTTGTTTTGTATTTGGTTGAAGCCATATTTTTGTACATTTAATGTTTATAAAAATCACCCATTAAAATATCTATATATTATATATATATATATAGTGTATAATAAAAAAATAAAAAGAATTGCGTCAAAACTCTTGACTCATGTAGCATGGGGGGTGCCAGAAGAGTTATCCAACTTGGCTGAATTCACCGGAAATGCCTAACAAGTGTGCTAAAATATGAGTTATGGGAGGGTGTTGCACCCTGTTATTTTTGATAGCACCCTTCTCTTCTAATTGTGACCAGTATGGGCTCTCTTCTGCCTTCGTAGAATTTACGCTTAAGAGTCTGTCAAATGTTTCTTTTGTTTTGATTATAATGATGCATACAAACCCCACTTTGGCAGTTGAAACCTAATTTACTTTAAAACAATTCCTAACAGTTTATTTAAAATTGTTATGTTCAAGTTCTTCACAGCCCCATACAATGTGCCCATTTCTCACTTAGCACCCTGCCCCTTTTTCTGTTGCACCCTGTCCTTTTAAAACTTGGCTAAAACCCTATCAAAGTTTTTCTTAAAAATTGACAAGACTTAAAGCATTACAAATTGCCATATACCTTTTATCTACTTCGAGGGGACATTTAACTGTGACCTTTATGAATGTTCTTTATAATTACAATTGACATGAACATGTTGTAAGTATGACAGGATTGACTAGATCTGGCAATTAATGCTTGACAATCGTAATTGAAAAAAGAACGAATATACATTTTAATTGCCCAAGGTACTTAAATGTATACGCACATCACATGTTAAACTGATAGAAAATCAGTTAAACATGTGCAGTATACATGTTATGTACACCAAATATTTATTTCATAAAGCGTATCAGGCAACATAATTTGCATCATGATAAACAGGTAGATTGTTTTCATGCACAGTGCTACATAGAGGATACCTGTTGAATTTAGACTGTTAAGATTGGAATTTCTTTCACCAAGTAATCACAAGCAGAAAGCAGATCTTTCAGTGGTGCAGCATTTTCATGCATTTTTGTTTATTCAAAAAACATAAAAATGATCCTTTACCACATTTCACAATTGTAGTAGTTAAGGGGGCCATTCAAAGATGTAGGGGCCAAGAATCCATAGTTACAGTTTTTCACATCTATTTTTTTTTAATTCAGCACAGGTTTTTTCCTGTGTTGTTTCAGCCAATATTTGACCAATGCCAAAAATTTGAATGTTTTTTGTTGTTGTTTTCATTATTCAATTATAGATGTTCTGTCTGAAAAACTGCAGAGTTTGAGCAATCCCAGAAAGCATTTTACATGTGCATACGGTATGTCACGAGCTTGTGCCAATTTCAACCACTGATATTATGTCAAAATAAAGATGTTAGTTCAATATTATGAACAATGCAACATAAATCAATAAAAAATGTGTTTATATTTTATATAAAATTCCCACATAACATTTTTGTCGAAACAAAAAAGAAAACTATAAACAACATGTAGTGGTACTTAAAGTCCTTGACAGGAACAATCGTAATAGTATCTTTTAAGGACACAAACATAAAGAACAATTGAAAAAATAGCTTCCTGCCATTAAGCTTAAGGATAGTTCTATTTTTAACACAAAGAATACCAGTTATACATCTATTTTCCATTATTTCAATTTTAAAACTATCGTGATGTAATTATATCCTAGTGGGTAAATTACTCGCGATGAGTCATAACAACTAATGTGAAGATCAAGTCAACTATTTTTCAGATTAGCTAACACATAAAGACTCATGTTCAAATTTTAAGCAATGAACAATAATGAGCACTAATTTATGTGCATCAGAGATAAACCATAGGTGACAGTTTCTGGCAGATTTTTTTGTTGAATTAAAAATGTTATTTGTTTGGCCTATATATATATCATTATTAATGGGAGCACCTCAGCCATTTTCCATGAAAAGGCAACCTTGTATTTTATGTTTACAATGTCAGAATTCCTTAAATTTAATTACCGGTATGCTGCAAGTAGATCAAAAAGAAATTTCAATTTAGCAGTTAAACCTGTGACCTTAATGGACTTTACTCTAAAGAATATTATTTATTTATGCAATAATACACTTAACTGAGAATCAATGTGAACTTAGTAATATAAATAACACGTTACAGTGGTCGAAATTAGCACAAGCCCGCAAGCCCTGCACTGGTAAAATGTCTTCCAGGCTTGCTCAAATTCTGAATTTTATAATAGCAGGGCTTGTTAAAAAAAATGATGCCAAGCAATAGTATAAGAATTCTGGCTTGTTCATCGAAAGTGTAATTTCGATGACTGATGTTAAATCGCTACAATTCATTAATAAAAATTAATATTATGAAAATTAATTTAAATAATATTATTATAATTATTAATTTTATGAACTACTTCTACTGCGGCACACATCCGAGGTTTTTTCGATGGAAAATGGACGAGGAGTTCGGATTGATATAATGAAGAAGGTTTCCGAGACTGTTTCCCACCCCCTTACCCAATAAACCCCTGTATAAGTACATGTATTCCTGTAAAAACAATTGTTTCATGATCTCCTGACTGATACTGTCTCCTATGGGATAACCCACAAACTCCAACTTGTTGTAAAGATAATAGATTAAGATTGACTTAATGTATACATGCATTTAATGCAGGAATATTGAGCATACACATGAAACATCGGTCTTTGCTGCAGCTATGATCATTTCTGATAAGCCCGAACAAAAATAATATTGTGGTTCTTGTAGCATGCTGACAAAAAATGCTAACAGGCTACATGTAGATAGGGTGGGAAAGAATTTTATTTTGGAACATAATTTTATTGTCTACTAAAAATGAACATAATAATTACAATTGTTTACATACATTCACATTCTGACATGAATGTTGCCAAGAAAGTATCATAATTTACAAGAAAACTGACTAATCACCTTGTACAAATAAATGTGCTCAATAGTCTATTTTCTATCCCATTAATAAGGGAAAAATACCGGTAGCATCATTTTGGCGAAAAGGGGATTTTTTAACCTGGGTAGTAGAAAAGTATATATTTTTTCAAGAGGGTAATGGGGGTTGAATTTCGGCCCCTAAAAGGACTGAAAAGAATAATGAATACTAATAAAAACAGATAGGGTCGGTCGGGTAACTTGTTCCACAACACTATTTTTGTTTGGCCTACTTACTGTACAGTACACATGTACAATTACGTTATGAATAATTGAACAATTGTATGATTACATAATGTAGTTTGATCAAATTGATACCGGTACATGTAATCATAGAACATGTACTTATGGTTATCAATTATTGATTGTGACTTGAATGAACATACATTTCACAGGAACAACATACAATTATACATGTCAATGATGTACATGAACGTCAGGTAAAAAGCCATATAACATATACAGTCAACAATTATTCATAAACTTGACATTCCCGACAGTCGGAAAGAAAAATTATAAAAGAGACAGCAAGAAAAATTTGAGGATACAACAAAGATTAAAACTGCATTCACACAGATTGACCGTTTTGACAACATTTTTAGTTTTTGTCTTTGAATAAGCCAATTTCTGTATAAATGTCTAGAAAACAGTGATACAAGACTGCTGACAAAAGGTCAGATTGCAGATTATCATTTTAGGTTAAAAAAATTGATATTTTATTGCTAAAAGTGTTACTTATGCTCGAAGAAAATGAATTTTTCGACAGTTTTCCAAACAATTGAGATCTTTACTGTGAATTATATTTTATGACTAAATTAAAGGCATTGCTACCAAAATCAGCTGATTCCGAGATACAAAAGTATAAAATGTCAAAACTGCCAATCTGTGATAGTGCAGCTTTAAGGCATATTGAATGTTTTAGCAACTAAAATTTTGAATTCCAAGATTATTACAGGATATTTAAGGGCCCTTTTTTAAGACTTATGAAAATTCCTATCACTATCAGGTTTAGCTAAGTGTTACAGCTAGATTTTATAGTTAACCATTAAAAATAAATGTATGAAAACCTCTGTGCAATTAATGACAATATTATTTTAAATGACACATTCAAAACTACAGAATTTGACTTAATAGGAATAACACTTCTTCAAAAATGTCCTACGTCACTTACAAGTACATGTACTTAAGTCTTTCAAACACACACAACAATATCACTGGGTAAAATGCAGATCAGTTTCCACGTTCTGATTCTGACAATCATTGTCATACTCCACAAAGTCATCAAGCAGGCTAGGCCAAGCTTCGGTGTCATCATAGCTACTCAGATCGTCGCTAACTTGTTCAACAAAATTCAGGAACATATCCCAAGTGTCTCTTGACACTCCGCGTATATTCTGATGCTTCTGAAGAAAGTTTAACCACCGTGGTAGAATTGCTGGTTCCTGCTGTGAAAACACAAGTTTCCAAAGGCTTATAGCCATTTCCACCGGTAACGTTCTTTGACCAGCCTCTTGTTCTAAACCGAATCTGTATGTCCATTTGTACATCTCCTTAAAACTCTGTTTATTCTGGATTTCTGCAATTAAATCTGAGAACTTTGCTTGTATACCCTTGATTGAATCAACGCGCATACTTTGGCAGCCACTAATGAACTGTTCTCTGGTAAAAACACACATTGTTTCGGCATTTAACTTCCATGCTAAAACTAAAACAATGAACTCATCAGGGCGCACTTCTAAATCGTCACAGAATTTTTCCACTCCTTCGGCCAGAATACAATCACATTTTGGATCTTTATAGGTATCAAACAGTGCATTGGCCTTACTCTCCGAATATTCTCTAGAGATGAACGAAGTTCGTTTGCTGTCACCATTACTGTGTTTCTTAATTGGCGGAAGTTTGTTATACGGATTAAACATTTTCTTGTCTGTGATGATGATATTTCTTGCTGTTAATGCTTGCTCATTTGAATTAGAATGACTAGAAACACGATTGAGAGGTATTACAACTTCTGCATTGGGGTTGAAGACTGAAGGATTGGACTCGTTGGCATACCGATTTGACTGATTTGACCTCGCCACGTCCTTGGCTTTACAACATGACTGGCACGCCCCCATTTAATTTCTGCCGCATACCAACCTCACGAACACACCTAGGCAAAATGAATTAATAGAATTAATATAATGTTTATCAAACTAGACAAAATAAGTCTGGCTAGGAGTACATGCTAAATGTTAAAAGGCTTTAAAATTACATATCCAAGTACATTTGTATACATGTATATTGAATGAAGAATAGCATTGAAAGAACATTTAAAGCTGCTGTTGCACAGATTGACTGTTTTGACGTTTTCATTTTTGCCATGAATTGAGCCAAATTTTTTGTAAATGTCTGGAAACAAGTGAAATAAGGCTGATGATAAAATCATATTGCAGTGTTTCATATTTACATTCAAAAAATTATGTTTAATGAATAAAAGCGTTACTAACCCTATAAAGAAAAAGGATTTTTTCAAATAGTTTTTCCAACAAATGGGATCTGATCTATTGTGAGTTATCTTATATGGCTGAAATGAAGGAATCGATACCAGAATCAGCTGATTTTGAGACAAAAACCACACAAACTGTCAAATCCGTCAATCTGTGAGAGTTAATCATTCTTTAAATGGTGAAAGATGCTTATTGAAAAATCAGTGTCAACAGCGTCTGTTCTGATGAAATCCATAGTAAGTGACTAAAGCCTAGCTCCTACTCCTACTTATAAAATTAAATGGGAGTCTCTCTCCACATGGTCACTCGCCAGAGGTTGTTGATTTATTAATGAAATATGATCCAGTTATTGGTCAATTAAATGGTAGAATGACAGCGCTCTGTGAAGTATGCTTTTAAACCAGACATTAAATGAAAACATGCACTAAAATGTATCCCTACAGGAAACTAAAGAGTTAGAGTTGAGTCCAAGTGACCATATTTCTAGGTTTGAAACCCGTGTTTCCTTAGTACAAAGGTTAAGGCTAACCATTTAATCTATGACTATGTAGTGTGTGCGGTTAAGAACCTGAGATGCCTGTTTAGCTCAGTCAGCAGAGAACTGTGCCGGTGTTCCAGCTGTCAGGGGTTCAAGCCCCACACCGGCACCCTTTTTCTCCTTTGAGTGCAAGTCTGACTGGTTTGAAAACACAAATAAAGTTAGTTCATGAACAGCTTTTAATACAATAATGTGATTAAACAGTTTAAAACATTTCACTAAATCAGTTTACAGTGTACTATGTTATCACTCATTTTGTTCCATAGAATAGCTGTTCTCACGTAGAATGAATCTGAATGATACCTGATAAAGTCCAATATTGGCTTTAACACCACGGAGAGATAGTGCGCTTAATCACTTTTTCGTAATGACAGTTTAAAAGAGTAAAGAGTGTACTATATTGTCACTCAGTCTGTTCCATTTAATAGCTGTTCTCACAGAGGAGTATTAATAGAGGTCACTTTAAGCATGAATATCCACAAAACATTTGATGTTGTTATCACTGGGATCTCAACAATGTTTGTATTAGTAATCTTCATTGTTTAAGCCCTTATGGTTCTTTAAGATCTATTGTGTAAGTGATCCTTTATGAAAATCAATCACGAAACGTCACAGCCAGAACAAAGACATTAAAACCAATGATCTGGTCAGCACAGAAACAAGAAATCACAACAAAAACACAAGGTATTTCAAAGAAAATGTGAGACGATCTCTCCTCACCTTCTTATTCTAATGAAAATCTTCAACTTGTTCATTCCGAGCTACAAGTTTCTTCATTCATTTTTGAATTCAGATCTTGATGTGTGAGGTAAATAAACAAAGAAAGTAGACTTTGTCTCAACTGTCAGAATATGGAGTTGTGAACTTCCTGTACTGGTGGTGACGTCATCACCATTGTGTAAAAGAGGCCCGGTCGCAAACGGTCACAAAACACTGCCCTAATGTCCTAATGAAGGCAATGTTTAAAACGACTTGCGGACACATTTAAAGTGGAATACGGAAGTAAGTGTTGAGGTGTTGTTTCCTTTTTGTGTGGATGGCTATACACTCTGGGATCAATAATTAGACATACTCCCAGATCATATAATTATATAACTACACATATTTATGTAGTTCTGGATTAAGTGAGGACAGGTTCACCATACAGCTATAATATAGGAAATGTAATGCAGACCTTACAAGAGCGTTTTCCAAATATGGTGATTGTTTTTGAGTTTATTTATTCTCGCACTCGGGATTGTTAATCATATTAGATTTTTGGAGCATATAGTTCACAGACAAAATGTAGCCTTATAGTTAGTGCTAACCTTGTTCTTTTACGTGCACAGTCACATGGGACCCCCATTTAACGTCACTCCCGGAAGACGATTAGTATTTTAGTGTTGCGGCGGGAATCGAAACAAATATCCTGTATAAAGCTTCCTTTATATGGCCCTGGTGTCTCTTCGATATGTCCAGTGTTCGTTCAAATTTTATTCCTGGGACCGGTGTTGACGACGCTCTGGCGCTCTCTGAATATTACGAAAGAAAGAGAGGGAGGGATCGACATGTTTTATTTACTTACACACATACCGATAGAAAATAAACTTATAGTGTGGCTTATTATTTTAGTGTAGTACGTACATGTAGGCAGTATGCAGCTATCGGGCCAACGCCGGATTTTCGTTGTTCGGTTGTATGTGTTGGCGTTGGTTGAGTGGCATTGAGCAAGGGGAAAACTGGGGCAAAACCGTTTGGTTAAATACATTCAAGTAGTTGGCATCGCAGTATTAGTCCAACACTGGGCTTATCGTGGTATAGTTATTATGAAACCGATTAGCTAATAGATATTGTACAGTAAAAAAACCCACCTTGGATTTAACTTTATTTGAAGATTAAAATCCATGCGTTTTGATTCGACTCTAAAAATAACTGACCAATGGACTGAAATGGAATCAGTGGGGCATGTCTAAGCTAGGATACTAATTATATTAAATATGGCACATGGACAGCACTTTGAAAATCATGTAATTGTTATTCAATCTAAAATTCTAAATCATTTAATGGAAACATGTGTTTCCTTGGTGAGAAACGCTTAGGCAATGAGAGAAGAAAGCTTTACGGCGAAAATTTAGCAAAGCGTTAAATATTACTAAGAGAGAGAAAACGTGTGCATATACATATATATATATATATATATGTAAGTGGAGTTGTATAGTGTCATTTAAATAGACATGCAACATGTCGATTAATGTTGATAATCGTGAACCTGAATTGGGGTAATTGTTTCTGTGTAGACTTTTATAGGAAATTCAAATAGTGGTCCCTGTTTTGTCCCGACAAAGGCTTAATTTATAAGGTTTACGACTCAAAGCTCTATGTAAACTCTTACCCGGCACGCTCAAAACTTAATATAGCCAAAGTTATGAAACTTGCTTCTAATACAGTGTGAATAAAAATGTAAGCGTTTTTTATAGTTCAGATTTCAACGACGAATACGATGAAAGACCCCAAAGCTATGATAAACTCCATTTTTGGGAAGTGACAATTTTCAATAATCACCTCCAAAAGTCACATTCATGCGCTATATGCGAATTAGTTCCACATCCTTAAGTGCATATTTTCTTTATTATTGTCAAAAACAGTCAAATTTTGTGTCTGCCAAAGCTTTATTCGTATAAAAATGGATATAAGTACCCAATAATATGGCTGAATTGAAGATGCACTCTTTCACCCAAGGAAGATTTACCACAAATAATACAATCGTTAATTATACTAGAAAGGATGAATAAAAATTAATGTCAAAAACAATTGTTATTACGAAGGATTCCGGGATTAATTTGAAATATATTTGCAAAAACACGGTATTTCTACCTTATGAGACGATAGTATATCACTGTAAATTTTTTAGCATTCACCAATCATTTAATATTTTTGAGTTTTCAGCTATTTAATACACGGTCACAATTTTGTTATGCGTAATTAATATTTTCCATAAATTAATGTAAGTAGTTAAAGACTTATCACTCAAAGTTTATGTTTTTAAACATGTGTATACGTATTGATTTTGATTAAGAGTGTCACTTTAATGATGATATAGATTGTAAAAATGCGTGTACTAACTACAAAAAACAACTACTTATCCAATATTTTTCTGCTACTGCTTTATTCTCACATGCTTATTCACTAGAACGACGTGAATATAAATTGCTCTCATAGAAAGTCAATATCTTAACATGATTTGCGACAGGCCAAAATAAACAGTATTGAAACAAAACAGACAGAACACACATGGAACATGAAAATGATGTGGCCACCCCCTCGGGAAGGTCAACGAGACATTATTTTTTAGGGGTTTGACTTAGTAAGCACATATTTTTAAATTTGAAAACTTAATCAAAATACTGTGAGTACCGCATATGGGACTGTTGGCAAGATGTTGCCTGGATAAGCATATTGAAATATGTCCATGGTATGGAAACTATTTTCAGAGCTAATGAAACATTCCATTAATTATTAATAACTTGTGATCATTGTGCGAAATGTCAAACTTCCACAATATCTCTGGGTAATAAAGTTTCATGGAACCAATAAAACAAACTCCCAGATAAAACAGTACAAATCACCTTCCATCAGCACTCTCAGTACTTTGATTATATAGAAGCGCTGATACTGATAGCGCCGTGGGAGGTGGGAACAGGACTTTAACAGCAGCCAACCGAGCTTTCTAAACGCCTCTAGTTAAATTAATTTATTTATCACCTTAATTGCTTCATCGAATTATATTATTAAAGTATTCACATACACACTACACATAATCTTGAAGTAGGATTTAATTTTGCTATTGGTCCTACTCCCAGGTCCCAGATATTGTTAGATCAATTTTGTATATATTTATTTAAAAAAAAAAGTTCTCTCTTTGCCAAAATTAAACCATACATGTAAACACTGTTGAATTTAATATTGCATGAGTTATTTCTATACTTCCATCGTTGCTCTATTTCGATTAAAAACAGTTAGGTAAGGGCCTCATATCAGTAGCATAGTACGGTACAATGTTTTTGGTGAGAAAGCGTCTGAAGGATACAGAATCATTATGACGTCACACAAAATTGTAAATTACAAATTTTCATTAATTGGCCTGAAAATGGTCAAATTACTTATTTTGTAGGCTGCAGATAATGGAATTGCCAAGCATGGGAGAACGAGTATTTGCAGCAGAATGTATTCAAAAGAAACGAATAAGAAAGGTACTTCCCGGAAGAAAACAGATAATAAATTATCTTAATAAATTTCATCAATATTCAAGCCTAAATTATTTTAGTTCCTTGTTTACCTTCTACAACCTTATATTAGAGCTAAGAGTAAATTTGCTTTACCACAACTTTTGTAAAGCTGAGGCCAGTTGCATAGGCTGTTTTTCATTTAGGATACAGTACACTCAACAATTGTACCCACTTTCCTCACACACTTGGAGCGTTAAAGTCGATGATTGCAGGTTTCCTCCTAGGGTAAAACTGTTCCCTTCAATAAAACTCTAATTTTCTTTGCATTTCTTGTTTACCGCTGAGTTTTATATGAATGGTTGCGTTGGAATTCGTCCAAGCAAAAAATAGCCGTATTTCTGCAAGACAAAGCTTCGAGATAGACCTCGTTGCACAATCGTAACAACTCGGCCATGGCCAAAATGTTTTAAGCGATTTAAAACTGTGCCCTGAAGCCTTGCAGGTGCCCTTCATGTATATATCGTTATGTTTTGACAGAATGAAATGAAGAAAAGCCGTCAAACTCATAATTATAAGTTGGATATTTATTTTTTGTGTACGGAACTAATGTAAAATAACATTATGATTTATCTGGTAATATTTCTTGTTTTTATGATATTTTATAGACGCTATATGCTTTAACCCGGAATCCTGATCGGAACAACTACCCACTTTTGATACTAAACAATTTGTACGTGAAGGATTTGCCATATCAAAAATCTAAAAAAATCCGTCAACGTACAATTATTTGGACTACATCCATACATGCCATATCCTCTGGAGGGGGAACAATCCTCCGGAATTTCGACCCATCCCCCGGTCTCTCCCGGAGGGGGATGAATATCCCCCGGAATAAAAAAAAAATGAGTTTAAAATTACGCAAAATTTATCACAGGGTTTAATTATATTAGCCTGTTTACAGTTATAATGCCCTTCCTGTCCTGAAGCTTAATTGGATTATCAACTGATGGTGTGTTTTAACAACACCTATTGGGTGACACTTAATAAATCAGCAGGGCATATTTTATGCATTGTTTTGATTGAAACTGACAGAATTTGCGAAAGAAATGTCAATTAGACTGGCAGGGTTCTCAAAATGTTGAACAGGCCAAATTGAATTTGTAACAGGCTATCCAGGGGGGCCCCGGGGGCATGCCCTCCCGGACTTCTTATAAAACAAGAATGCAATTTCCTGCATTCTGAGCCATTTTGGGTAGTTTTTCTAGGAGTTTTGAAGTGAAAAAATAAATTAAAAGAGCACTTATAATTCGGACATACATACATATTTTGCGAATCCTAAAAGTTCATTTATATTTGCAGTGAATTCAAACATTTCGGCCCTGATTTGAAGTTTCTCACACGACGATAATTGACTAATTTTTCCGATAATCTTACAATCTAGACCCAGGCGCGGTAAACACGGTACATGGTTAACTAGCCTAGAGAAAAATGGGATCATACATTATTCGATTGACCGATTTATATACAATACATTGCCACGCGGCTTTAATCTCAAGTTTAACTTATTAACACATGTATTGAAATGTGTAGTATATGTCGGCTGCATATCAAACCGAAAAATGTGGTGTGCTCGTGCTCTGACATCACAAAGTGAATCGTTTGATCTGCAGCCGACATACACGACACATTGCAATACATGTGTTAATAAGTTATCCTTTCGCAGCTGTTTGTGGTGGGATGGGACTTGGATTAGGCAAAACACATAACAATTGATTATTGCGGATTAATTATTGTAACGATTAATGAAATGTTAATAAAACCTGCCATTTAGCCTGTGTATAAGCCTTATCATTAATACATAAGTAAAAAGTAAGTTTTATTTCGGACGTGGAAAAAAAATTAACTCGGCGAACAATATCAGAAATATTTGCATTATACAGTCAGCAAAATGTGTCTCCTTTGATCTACCAAGTGTTTGGACCGATTACACCCATCTGCAATCACGGCCAATTAGAAGATATCGAGTGTCCATCGTAGCGAAACATCTATTTTTAGCAGATGGTCGCGTTAATCTGATGGTTGTAATTTTGCCACTTTTAATGGGGTGTCTATGTTTTTGACATCGGTAAAGTTTTCTTCTAAGAGGTAACCGTAACTGCGCATGCGCGAAATACGGAGAATTCTTACCAATACGATTTCGAACCTGAAGACTCTTACATATGCCAAAGTAAGAATAGATCATCAGTATTAAATATGTCAGAAAAGAATGTGACCTTATGGTTTCTACAACAATTCTAACCGGCCGATTTCTGGTTTTAACCGGTCAAATAGGCCGGCCACCGGTTCATTTTGAAAACCCTGGACTGGTCAGATAAAAGGTCGATTTTCATTGGTTTAACTATAATTTTTATCCAATCAGAGAGGATGTAACAAATTAAAGAGTTCTTCAAAACATGTGTCATTGTCATCAAAAGGATTAATAATTTAAAGGTGACAGTAAATTATTCGGCAAAGAAAAGGATTAATATAACTTATAGACAATGCTGTTCTTTGTTATACCTCACTTACATGTTTACTTACATTGACCTTCATCGTAAATATCGGAAAATAACAGAACTACTGAGAGAAACTGAAAGTAGACAATTCGGATGTAATGACTAGTATTTATTTATTATCGTGGTTATGTTTTTTTATATCGTGGTTATGTTTTTTTATTTTTTGATGAATGCCATAATGTTTATGAACTAAACATAAAATTATGCACTTGCTTTTGATCAAAAGCAAACAAATCTGACTATTTGGGAATTGAGATGAAAAACATTGACAATTCATTCCATTCTCTCTATTAGTCTGAAAGTCATCATTTATGATCATAGGCAGCAGATTATGTATCCAATTTTAGAGGAAGGTAAGCCCATTAAATTGTCTTTGAAACATATTTTTCTATATAGTTGAAGTGCTGGAAAAAGTGGTAAACAAGGTGAATTGGCATGTGCGCCATAGCGTTACATGGCGATGATGTGACCAAAATCCCCTTGAATTCTGTACAAAATCCCCTTGGGAGCCTTTCAAAAATATTGCAATTTGTTTTTTCGTACTTGCGTCTTAAAATACTTTGAAATTTCACCAAATTAGACCTCCTAAAAAATCCCCCTGAATACTACCAAAATCCCCCTGAATTTTCAGTCTTTCTGAACAAATCCCCCTGAATGGTCTCCAGAAAATATGGCATGTATGTACATCTGAGGCAAATATTTGAGCTACTGTGAACAAGCAGTGTGATAAATGCTTTATCAAAATTAAGCCCAACATTAAAAATATTTACATTGTATATATATATTGCAACTTAATTTTTATGTTGTTTTTTAGGGCAAGGCCGAGTACTTCGTGAAGTGGAAAGGATGGTCAACCAAGTATGTCTGTCTGTTGTTATATTTTGGGGATCAATTTACTTTAATTAAATCTAATATAGTCTCCTTATCCATTTAATCACTACGGTATATATAAAGCTTAGTGCCATTGACCAGTTTTTCTTTCCACTGTTTAATGAATGGTGGCGAGGCCCTTTGATAGGGGAAAATAGCATCCTTTTGGCTAAAAGGGGGATTTTACTTACAAGATTTATGTTAAACTTGGTTTCAAACCTTTAATTATATCTTCCCTTACCTTATCAACACATTCATAAATGGCCCTATGCTTCATTTGCTAAATGTTTAGAGTACAACTGTACAGGAGGGGAATAAGACCAATTTGGGCTGAAAAAAACACTGGGCCTTTCACCTCCATTAACAACCTTATGATTTTACAACATATCATATAAATACTAGTCATGTTTATATTTGGTTAGGCAATTCAATTGTATTTTTTTTTATGTCTCATATTTCAATATTATTTTTCGATATAAATATTCTGAAGGCTATGGTTGGGTAAAGGTTTAGGGCTAAAAGCATTTTATAAAATTTGTGAATGACTAATTGTAGAGATGCATTCTATGCTTTAACTCACTATCAGGGTTTTAGCTAAAGATATATGGAAGGGTGCTGTACCTTGACTTTTTTGGTAGCACCATTCTGCCATCATGGATACCAGCATGGTCAACCTTCAGCCAAAATAGAATTAAATACTTATTTCTTTTCTTTTGATTAAAACTTATAATGTGATTCATAAATACAAACACACTTTAACAAATGGCAGTTGAAACATAATGCTACTTTGATTAAATACAATCCCTAAAATGTTCTCTCAAATTCATTTGGTTATTGACATCCCACTGACATGTTCCCTTTTTACCCTTAACATCCAGTCCCTTTTCTGCTTTACCCTGTCATTTTTAAAACCTGGCTAAAACTATAGGTGCCATCAACTGCCAGTTTGTGTGCATTGAGTTTTTATCTTTATTTGCAAAGAAATCTTAGGTTTAAAAAGGTTGAAGCTTATGTTTGGATAAAATTTTAATGTTTGTCTTATATTGCAGAAACAATACGTGGGAACCAGAGAGCAACATTCTCGACAAACGTCTCATTGAAGCTTTCAACAGAAGGTTTGTTGTCTGAGCATATAACTTTAAATATTTGTAAGGTAAACTTTTTATTGAAATTGAATTTTCGTAAATGTTGTATCAGGCAGTGATAAGAATGGCCTTGGATTTTATAATCGATTATTGACTAAAAGCATTTAACTGATTATCGATTAGTAATCGTCGATTTGCTGTTACTGTCTTGGATGATAAACAATATGTTCTCCAATTAATATATGCTAAATCACATACTGTACGGCAAATAACACCAATTGGGAAGATGCTACTCAGTGTTACCTTCCTTTTAGTTTTTTTTATCACATAACAGTGATTCAAAGCATGGTTATACAGTTTGTGTATTACAATTTCTACATTTTTTTTACTTTTGGATCGAAATTAAAAAAATAAGAACAAATTTTGGAACAATTTTGAAGCCATTTTCCGTTACTGAAATCGGTCTGGAAAGGTCAAAATCTGTTTGACAAATTGTTGCTTTTTAGAAGCCCTAGTTATACCATCCCTGACCATTGGCTACTTTCCATCTTTAGAGGTTTTGAAGCTGAAATGTTTGTGATTTAATAAAGACTTGCTGAACATGCTGGAAGAACTTGATCCTCTTTTTTGTGTGTACAATTTCACCGCATTGTTTGTCGAATATATAGTGGTAGCTTTTAGCCAAGGCCTAAAAAAAAATTCATTTGGTTCGGGTTACCCGACCCTACCTACGGAATAGGCGCCGACCCTACCGTTTTTATAGTCAGTTTGAAAAAAAAAAATGAAAAACTTTTTTTTTCTTTTTTTTTAATTGCTTTTCAATATGTAGTTTAAAACCTTAAATGCTTATACAGAAGATAACTTTAACACCATTCTCCAATGATTAAAATAACATTCTTATATTAAGCCTAATTTCTGAAAAAGGATGTAACCCTAACCAAACAATTTTTTTTTTAGGCCCAATCATATAAGAAACGTAACTTCTTTGCAAATGTTGATTAATGTTTAGTACACATGCGGAACTTTCTTTGTGTGAAGTCAATGTTTTTATTAGGTGTTCAAATTGTGCAGGTTGACTAGATAGCATACATAGGAAATGTATACATTGCAGCATTTAAATGTGTTCCAATGGAAACTCTATATTTGAATATACTTAGTTTTTGCAGGGAAAAGCCCAGCCATCCTGGTGAAAGGTGCATAGCATTGGGACAGTTTTAGATGTGGCCCCTTTTCTGCATAAGAAAAATGATTGATTTATCAATAATTGGCATTTTTTTAAATTAGATCAATGAATCGTCGCGTCAGTTTGAGTCTGGGTTACTGTTGTGAGTTGTTCCTTTTTAATGTCAACAGTACTTATTTGTGTTTTTGTTTGTTTCAGAAATCCAGATGGCGGCCAGAAAAAGAGAGGTCCCAAACCTAAGGTTGCCAGACAGCAGGTACAGTCCGTGTTTTTCTCTCGCAATTTGGAAATGGGGTCAGGGGCATTTGAATGTTTGAAATATTGTCACAATACATGTCACTGTGAAAAAGCTCCACCCAAAAGTATGATTATAATACATGTTAAAATTGCTAGTAAAGAAACCTATAACAACTTTCTGTAAATAATGTGCTTTAAAGCTGCACTCTCACAGAATGACAGTTTTGACTTTTATTTTATTCTTTGTCTCAGAATCAGCTGATTTTGGCATCAATGCCTTCAAGTCAGTTATATCAGATAACTCACTTAAGAACAGATCTCAATTGTTTGGAAGACTGCTGAAAATCATTTTACTCTAAGCGTAAGTAATGCTTTTTGCCATAAGACATCAATTTTCGAACAAAATATGAATCGCTGCAATCTGATCTTTTGTCAGCAGTCTTTTATTACTGGTTTTCAGACATTTACGCAAAAAATTGGCCCATTCCTGGACAAAAAATAAAAAAAAGTTGTCAATATGGTCAATCTGTGAGGGTGCAGCTTTAAAACTACCTTTTAGGTTGATATTTACAATAATCTGTAAAAAAAACAAGAGATGTGAGAAAAAAAACTAGAATAGTTTTCAAAATGTGAAGTTTTCTTATACTTCTGTGAAAAAAAGTACATTTTTTTGTATTTTTGAAATTTGGGCCCCATTTTAGACAGAGATGAAAAACACTGACAGTGTACAGTACATATATTGTCAAACTGACATGCTTAAAAATCAAGATTTCAGTTGATGATTTAATAGGATTATACTTTCTACAAAGAACTACCATATCATCAATGCCATGAAAGTATTAATGTGATAATGTTTGTTTTGAAACCTTTTACTTTTTGTAATGGGATTACCAACTTGTATGGCAGATTAGCATGCATCATCAACCAATGTTTTATTTATAATTATGAACTTTTTTGGCTGAAATTTTTCTGGTATTTTTTTTATGACTTTGCGCCTTCACCATCATCATCAGCTATTTTGAATATACACAAATGTTTATCCAATTAATCACTCTCATTGGCACAATTTTATGCGAGAGTGTGGTCTTGTGTTATGGGGGAAACCGGAGTTCCCGAACGAAGCCCACTTGTCTGGCTTGGTGACCACAAATCAAACTCACATGTGCATAGGCTTGGAATCGAACCGAGGTCGCCTAGGTGAGAATCTGCGCTAACCGGACAAGTTATTTAATGACTTTGTTTAGTCTTCTCTAATTGGATTTAAGATATTAAAGTTACCCTTCAAAATGCTTTTGATTACAGTCCTTAGAATCTTAGCTTGTTATCTTATCCTTAAATTGTCTGTAATTGGCTCTTGTGGGTTCATGATTGTTTCAGTTGATTGCTCTGTTGGAAGTGCAAAATAGACATTCCTATTAAAATGTCCTTGTTTGAGATTTACATGACATTATTTGGAGGGGTTAAAACTTGCTGAACAAGTTGCCAAAATTGATAAAACTGTGTCTAAAAATGTCTTTTCAAGTCTTTGATATGTGTTCTCTTTATGATAAAAATGATTTAATCAAATTCGATGTTTTTTTTCAGTCCTCTACAGCTCGTGACGATTCCTCTGATTCAGAAGATGAGTCTAATAAACCCCGGAAGAAGGGTAGATCTCAGTCAAAAGACAGTGTGTCTGACTCAGACAGTGACGATTCTACAAACCCTTCGAAATCTGACGACTCATTGTCCGATAGTTCTCGAGAATTGAAAACTGAAGGTAAATCGAGTA
Source organism: Mya arenaria (assembly GCF_026914265.1). Lineage (NCBI taxonomy): Eukaryota > Metazoa > Mollusca > Bivalvia > Myida > Myidae > Mya > Mya arenaria. Next base: position 32,005,087 of record NC_069123.1, on the reverse strand, counting down.
TCGAGGGTGACACAACTGATGAAGAACCTCAAGATCATAAGAAATCACGCGATCATGTGGCCACTGATTCGTCAAGTGGTTCCGCTACACCTCCTCCTCCCAAACTGACGCCAGTTCGGAAGAGAGGTAGGCCTCCGGGGTCTTTAAATAAACCAAAGAACTTTATACCGCATTTGCATAATGTTATAAAACAGCGCGGTAAAGTAGGTAGACCGAAAGGCGTTGGCAGGGGTCGACCGTTCAAGCGTGGAATCGGTAGGGGTTTGATGGGCAGAGGGTCTACTGCAGCGAAAGCTGCGAGTCTATTAAAAAATATAGGACGAGGAATCTCAAAATCACCTTCAAAATCGTTATCCCGTGGTCGAGGTAGCGGTTTGAGAGGACGGGGGATGCACAGTAGTGTGTTGAATAAAATCAAAATGAAATCTGGGAAATCCCCGGGTCGACCAAAAAAATCTTCTAGTGATTCTCAATCAGCCAATGGAAATACTCAAAAGACTATAAGCTCACCTACAAAGGACTTTAAATCCATGAAATTCTTTTCTTCCCAAAGTAAAAATGATAAATCCAACTCGGTTAGTGACCACCGAACGTGGGAAAATTTAGGATCTCTACAAGGTGTCAGTATTTTAGAACATGAACCAGATTCCATGGACGACGATTACGAAGAGGATGATTATGGAACAGATAACTACGCCAATGGTGAAAGTGACTCCTATCTGGAAAAATCAGTGGATGTACGCAATTACTGGAAACCGCCATCTAATGCTAAATCTCTTATGGACAAAGTGTGTATAACTGACGTGACTACTCATTCGGGAGAAACCATTACTTTCCGTGAGTGTCCATCTAACACAGGATTTTTCAAGACAGAAAATGGATGAATGTTTAGTAGTTCTCCCATATCATCATTTCATGTAGTTTTTACGCAATCTTGTTAGGGACCTGGCAGTTTTGTTCCTCGCTCTTTGAAATTGCTGAAGAAAAGAACATGTTTTTTTTTAAATTCTCGGCTTTTTTAGTTTATTTTATGTGAGAAGCGAAAATGATATCTCGCATCATTTTATGGAATTCGAGGAGAAACTGATGGGTTTACTTTGTTAACAGTTAATTTAATCTATTGCACAGAAAAAAAGATGCGTGAATGTAACAAAGAAATCTCCAACTTTTTCCTTTGCAATTTCAAGAGGCCAGGGATGAGTCACGATACCTTGATGTCCCAAACCGGATTCCAAAAAATTGTCCTAGTGACCAACTTCCTTCTGTGTTCATTCATTTCGATTCCTTCATCGACATCTATTTATTTCCATGCTGTTAGGACATTTGTTAAAGAGATTGTTTGCTGATTTAGATTATTGTTTAAAGGGGCACAATACACGTTTATGCAAATTTTATTTTTTTATTTCGATGCATTATTACTATGTTTAACTCATTTGAAACCTTTTTAACTGGGGATCTGTGGCCATGAAGTTGTTACTTGAAAACCCCCATTTATGCACCAGTCATATGTAACCACGGCCCCCAAAGGTCAGGGGGTATACCGGGGAAATAGGCCATGTTTTTATCTTCTCAGTGGCCCTGCAGTGCCAGGTGAATGCGGTGGTTTTGTCTTTGCGCTAAATAAAGTGGGGAATGGGACTTACCGAGGGTCCCTGAGGTGTGAGGGCATTAGGCAGGGATTTTATCATTAGTTCATCCCAGCAGGGCGAGGATTTACCATCAGTTCATCCCAGCAGGACAGGGATTTTACCCAGGCTTGGCTTGACCGAAAGTCAAAGTCTCCACTATTCCCCGAACCTGGAGGGGGGGGGGGGGGGGGAGCATGGTTACAATTAACTAGTGCATTAATTTTATAACGCATTAAAATAGAAAATAAAATAAAAATATTTTGCATCAATCTGTATAGTGCCCGTTTAAAAAGGTGTAATGTGTATTTCAAAGAAAGTCGATGTATATGTAGTATGTGATAGGGTAGACTTGGTGTTGTTGACAGCATTATTGTGCAAATCTTTGACACTGACCACAACTTGACAACTGCTCAAGCTATTCATATAAACTTATAAACTCATATAAAACGGATTAACTCTGGCTTTGGTAATTGTTGAGTTATGCCCCTTTCTTCAAACAATAAGAAAACCAGACAAGCCTTGCTTTTCGCTCCATGGGCTCTTGGGTTTATCTGTGTTATAAATGTGAGATATTTTAAGTCAGAAAAATTGTGTACAATCCATCCTAAAACTGCCTTTAAAATTTGTAAATGCTGACATGATTATGATGGGGCTTAAAGAAAAATGTTTGTTTCCGGTTTACCGACCTAGACTATTTTAGGCCCCACCTTTGACATTTCTATCATTTGTTTGATTTTTTTCTTAAGTTAACAATGAACTGTTTTTAACAATACCAGTTATGATTGTATAGGTGTTTTTAAGCATATAATTCATCGTTTGGGGTAGCAGAAAAATCCCAAAGATAATTTTCCTAATAAAAAGAAAGAAAAAAAGATTTTCTGACCTACCTACCCTTTTTTATGCCTAAAATGAATATAAGCTGATTGATGAATAGGTTTGCTTATACTAACTGTTAGACTGAGAAGTAAATGTTTTACTAAAACTTTTCCAATAAACATGTATTAACATGATTTGGAGAATATTCGTTATTATATACCTTATTCATTTTTTGTTTTGGTTGAATTAATTATATGTAACCTACAGAACTAACAATTTTCTAAACCCAAAATATTGTTTAGAATAATCAATTAAATTAAACATTGTTCCAACATTTACTATGAGACTTACACTTAGGCATAGTAAAAAAAAAGATTCTGGTACCACATCCAATCCTACTGAAAGCTGTTGACCCTAGAGATTTTATTCCATTTCTGAGATAATTAAATAACTAATTTTGCTATGGAATATATTTTAAGGGCAATGAACCAGAATGGACACTTTTTATGTTAAATTAAATCATAAGTGCCCAATCAATGTGATTAGTATGGCCTAATTTCATTGGCAGTGGAAATACCCCCTGTCCAATCAAAACTGCGCTTTCAGAATCAGACACCATTTAATTTAAACAAGGCAGGTTACATTAAAAACTATGTTGCTGAAATATTAAAATTGGCATGTGGGTAATGCTAAATTATATTTGCCAAAAGAAATAAAATTCCCGAGCTAGTAACTTGGGGAATGTTACCCAGAAAAGTTTTTTTGCTACTCCTTTTTGTTTCAAGTGATTTGCATTTGAGCAAGTTGTCTTCACATTGTTCCCAATTATCTGATATATTTATCTTTGTATAGTGATCAGTGTTGTGCAGTAGATTTTATTTAAGAAAAACATCAGGCGATATTTAGAGATTTTAACTTTTTCCTCCCAAATGTTTTTTGCATTAATTGTTTATTACATGTATTTTTTCTCAATTGTAAATTTATAATACATAGAGGATATTATTATAAGACTTTTTTCTGATGTCTTGTCATGTCGAGGTTGGTGTATAAACACGTATCCGTCGAGACCAATGTACAGGGCTTCTAAAAACCAACAATTTGCCGGTCTGGACCAATTTTGACTTTGACTGACTGATTTCCGTAACAGAAAATGGCTAAAAAATTGCTCTGAAAATTGTTCATATAAGTTCAAATTTGGTCCAAAACGGCTTAGTCAATAAATAAATAAGAAATTGTAAAATACAAACAGTGTTGATCATACCCCATCTCCAAATTCCAGGGGACATCCTTGAGGGCGATAATGTCTGTGTTAATTGACATTGCTGGTTTTATTATAACAAAGAGTTGTCAAAATTGCTGTACCTTTCTCATGTAAACAATGTTTTTTATTATAAATTTATTTTTTGCGGGTGGGGGGGATTTTAATTCATACATTTAGAATCCTTGCCAATGCATTTTTTTCCACCAAATGGTTCATGAGACACGTTGTCAGAAAAAAGTGTTTTGTAGGAATACTTCTTTTATTTCCTAATAATTCCTTTAAATAATCCCATATTTTAATGCACTGTTTGTAACTGCACATTTTCATGACATTTCCTGGAATTTCTGGAAATGACATTATAAATCAATCCCACAAATATTATTTTTTTTAGTGCATTTTTAGCTCACCTGTCACGTAGTGACAAGGTGAGCTTTTGTGATCACTCTTCGTCCGTCCGTCCGTCCGTCCGTTCACAATTGCTTGTGAACACAATAGAGGTCACAATTTTGACCTAATCTTTATGAAACTTGGTCAGACTGATCATCTCTATAAAATCTAGGCCAAGTTCGATATTGGGTCATCTGGGGTCAAAAACTAGGTCACTAGGTCAATTAGTAGAAAAACCTTGTGAACACAATAGAGGTCACAATTTTAGCCTAATCTCAATGCAACTTGGTCAGAATGGTCATCTCTATAAAATCTAGGTCAAGTTCGATATTGGGTCATCCGCGGTCAATAATTAGGTCACTAGGTCAATTAGTAGAAAAACCTTGTGAACACAATAGAGGTCACAATTTTAGCCTAATCTCAATGCAACTTGGTCAGAATGATCATCTCTATAAAATATAGGTCAAGTTCGATATTGGGTCATCCGCGGTCAACAACTAGGTCACTAGGTCAATTAGTACAAAAACCTTGTGAACACAATAGAGGTCACAATTTTAGCCTAATCTCAATGCAACTTGGTCAGAATAATCATCTCTATAAAATCTAGGTCAAGTTCGATATTGGGTCATCTGCAGTCAATAACTAGGTCACTAGGTCAATTATTAGAAAAACCTTGTGAACACAACAGAGGTCACAATTTTGACCTAATCTTTATGAAACTTGGTCAGACTGATCATCTCTATGAAATCTAGGTCAAGTTCGATATTGGGTCATCTGGGGTCAAAAACTAGGTCAGTAGATCAATTAGTAGAAATACCTTGTGAACACATTAGAGGTCACAATTTTAGCCTAATCTCAATGCAACTTGGTCAGAATGATCATCTCTATAAAATCTAGGTCAAGTTCGATATTGGGTCATCCGCGGTCAATAACTAGGTCACTAGGTCAATTAGTAGAAAAACCTTGTGAACACAATAGAGGTCACAATTTTAGCCTAATCTCAATGCAAATTGGTCAGAATGATCATCGCTGTAAAATGTAGGTCAAGTCTGATATTGGGTCATTCACGGTCAATAACTAGGTCACTAGGTCAATTAGTAGAAAAACCTTGTGAACACAATAGAGGTCACAATTTTAGCCTAATCTCAATGCAAGTTGGTCAGAATAATCATCTCTATAAAATCTAGGTCAAGTTCGATATTGGGTCATCCGCAGTCAATAACTAGGTCACTAGGTCAATTAGTACAAAAACCTTGTGAACACAATAGAGGTCACAATTTTAGGCTAATCTTAATGCAACTTGGTCAGAATGATCATCTCTATAAAATCTGGGTCAAGTTCGATATTGGGTCATACGCAGTCAATAACTAGGTCAATTATTAGAAAAACCTTGTGAACAAAATAGAGGTCACAATTTTAGCCTTATCTTAATGAAACTTGGTCAGAATGATCATCTTAACATAAGCTAGGTCAAGTTCGATATTGGGTCATCCGCGGTCAATAACTAGGTCACTAGGTCAATTAGTAGAAAAACCTAGTGAACACAATAGAGGTCACAATTTTAGCCTAATCTCAATGCAACTTGGTCAGAATGATCATCGCTATAAAATGTAGGTCAAGTTTGATATTGGGTCATTCACGGTCAATAACTAGGTCACTAGGTCAATTAGTACAAAAACCTTGTGAACACAATAGAGGTCACAATTTTAGCCTAATCTCAATGCAACTTGGTCAGAATGATCATCTCTATAAAATCTAGGTCAAGTTCGATATTGGGTCATCTGCGGTCAATAACTAGGTCACTAGGTCAATTAGTACAAAAACCTTGTGAACACAATAGAGGTTTTGTGACTTTTGTGACCGCTTGATGTACGTCGTTCGTCAACATTTTGCTTCGAACAACATCTCCTTAACCCCTTGGCCAATCATGATGAAACTTGGCAGGGATGTTCCTTGCATGAAGCTCTACCAAAGTTGTTCAAAGACATGGATTCCATGCGAAACTCTGGTTGCCATGGTAACCGATAAGAAAAACTTAAAAAAAATTCTCCTCCAAAACCACAAGGCCTAGAGCTTTGATATTTGATATGTAGCATCACCTAATGGACCTCTACCAAGATTTTTCAAATTATGCCCCTGGGGTCAAAAATGACCCCGCCCCGGGTCACGTGGTTTACATAGACTTAGATATGGAAAACTTAACAAATCTTCTCCAAAACTAGAAGTCCTAGGGCTTTGATATTTGGCATGTATAATTACATCTACCAAGATTGTTCTAATTATGCCTCTGGAGTGATAAGAGGCCCTGCCCGGGGGTCGCAAGTTTTACATAGGCTTATTTAGTGAAAACTTAAAATCTTGTCTAAAACCACAAGGCCTAGGCATTTGATATATGGTATGTAGCTTTACCTTGTGGTTCTCTACCGAGATTATTCAAATTATGCCCCTGAAGTGATAAGAGGCCCCACCTAGGGGGTCACAAGTTTTACATAGGCTTATATAAGGAAAGTGTTTAAAAATCTTCTTGTCTGAAAATGCAAGGCCTACGCATTTCAATATTTGGTATGTATCATAACCAAGTGGTCCTCTACCAAGATTGTTCAATTTATGCCCCTGGGGAGAAGAGGCCCTATCCTGGGGGGAGTCACAAGTTTTGCATAGGCTTATATAGAACAAAAAACTTCTTGTCTAAACCAACAAGACATTGGCATTTTATATGTGGCATAACCTAGTGGCCCGCTACCAAGAATGTTCAATTTGTGCACCTGTGGTGAAAAGAGGCCTCACCCTGGGTGTCACAAGTTTTACATAGGCTTATATAGGAAAAAACTTTAAAATTTTCTTGTCTGAAGTCACAAGGACTAGGTCTTAAATATTTGGTTTGAAGCATTGCCTACTAGGTCAGTGGGACAAATAAAAGAGTGGCCTCTAGGGGCCATACTTTTCATTGGATCTTTATGATAATAGGTCAGAATGTTCACTTTATTTAGCAAAGCTACATGTACGTCGTTCGTCAACATTTTGCTTCGAACAACATCTCCTTAACCCCTTGGCCAATCATGATGAAACTTGGCAGGGATGTTCCTTGCATGAAGCTCTACCAAAGTTGTTCAAAGACATGGATTCCATGCGAAACTCTGGTTGCCATGGTAACCGATAAGAAAAACTTAAAAAAAATTCTCCTCCAAAACCACAAGGCCTAGAGCTTTGATATTTGATATGTAGCATCACCTAATGGACCTCTACCAAGATTTTTCAAATTATGCCCCTGGGGTCAAAAATGACCCCGCCCCGGGTCACGTGGTTTACATAGACTTAGATATGGAAAACTTAACAAATCTTCTCCAAAACTAGAAGTCCTAGGGCTTTGATATTTGGCATGTATAATTACATCTACCAAGATTGTTCTAATTATGCCTCTGGAGTGATAAGAGGCCCTGCCCGGGGGTCGCAAGTTTTACATAGGCTTATTTAGTGAAAACTTAAAATCTTGTCTAAAACCACAAGGCCTAGGCATTTGATATATGGTATGTAGCTTTACCTTGTGGTTCTCTACCGAGATTATTCAAATTATGCCCCTGAAGTGATAAGAGGCCCCACCTAGGGGGTCACAAGTTTTACATAGGCTTATATAAGGAAAGTGTTTAAAAATCTTCTTGTCTGAAAATGCAAGGCCTACGCATTTCAATATTTGGTATGTATCATAACCAAGTGGTCCTCTACCAAGATTGTTCAATTTATGCCCCTGGGGAGAAGAGGCCCTATCCTGGGGGGAGTCACAAGTTTTGCATAGGCTTATATAGAACAAAAAACTTCTTGTCTAAACCAACAAGACATTGGCATTTTATATGTGGCATAACCTAGTGGCCCGCTACCAAGAATGTTCAATTTGTGCACCTGTGGTGAAAAGAGGCCTCACCCTGGGTGTCACAAGTTTTACATAGGCTTATATAGGAAAAAACTTTAAAATTTTCTTGTCTGAAGTCACAAGGACTAGGTCTTAAATATTTGGTTTGAAGCATTGCCTACTAGGTCAGTGGGACAAATAAAAGAGTGGCCTCTAGGGGCCATACTTTTCATTGGATCTTTATGATAATAGGTCAGAATGTTCACTTTATTTAGCAAAGCTACAGGTGAGCGATACAGGGCCATCATGGCCCTCTTGTCTTGAATATAAACACAAATTAGCGGTTGAATTATTTTGAAATAGTTCCTATGGAAAAAACAGTCCTGAATAATATATGTAACAGTAAATACATTGACATATCACCCCAAAAAATGCAGTAATCTTTAGTGTGTTAAAGGAAGTACTCAACACACAGCACTGGCCGGATAAGGGGTCAGAGAGCAACAGTATTGTGATAAATATCTTTTAATATGACATGCTGTATCATCACTGTTGGATATGAAAAAAGAAGTTGATAGGAATAAAATTAACACATGTTCTTTAGGGGAGTCTCTTTATTTTACGATACTCGGACCCGCCAACCTGACCTTGCTATTTTTTAAAAAAGAATGGAAAATAACGACTTAAAGAAAACAGTCTGATTATTTTTATTTTTCCTCCTCTTTTTCAGTAATGTTATAATATTGTTATAACTGGACATTTATTTGACTAAATCACAAAATAGAGATAGTTTTCCCATTGTTAATGGCCGGAGCCTAAATTTTTAACTTGATTTAATCGAAAAGAAAGCTGGCACAAAATGAAATTGTTCGTCTTTTCATTTTTTCTATTTTCCAAACAACTGTCTGATTAACAAAAACATATTAAAGAAAAATCTCCGCAAATTAAAGAAAACTCTCCGCAATAGGCTCTTCTGATAAATAGTTTGTTTCGTGATACCCGACTTAAAAAAGTTCTCGCAACCTGAATAATAATTAATTTTCAAACGGATATATATGAAAAGCTGCGATCTGATCTTTGTCAGCAGTCATATATCACTGGTTTGCAGATATATATGCAAAAATTGACTCTTTCCAAGACAAATAAATAATGTTGTCAAAATGGTAAATCTCTGAGAGAGCAGCTTAAAGCCTTAGTAACACTTAACTATTAAACATCAATTTTATTATTCGGTGATTATGAAAAACTGCCATCCAATTTTTTGTCAGCAGTCTAATTATCACTGGTTTCCTGATATTCACCAAAAAAGTTGGCTCATTCCAAGACAAAAAATAATAAAAAAGTTGTCTTAATGGTCAATCTGTGAGAGTGCAGCTTTAATTACCTTTTTTCGGGTATTCTTTGATAGGGTCAAAGAACAAATAAACTTTTTATCAAGTTTGGCCTAATAAGATGTGTGGTGCAATTTGTGAAAACTGTTTACTCAATGCCCCGTACTTAACACTTTTTCTGCATTCCCTATTTCCATTGATGATTTTAAAACATTTACATTCCACGACATTTTCATTGTTAATGATTTAAAACTTTCAACCTTTTTTAATGTTTGAGGGGCTAATGTCTTATTTTCATTGTTTGAGGGGCTAATGTCGTATTTTTTTTATTGCCTGTCTTTAAATTCACATAGTGAATAAAATGAAGAACAGGCAACATAGATTCCCATGAAGATCATGCAATTTCTTTGAACTCTGTTTTAAATATGTTCTGTTTGTTTATGTAAATAAAATATCCAACACTCATGCTTCATTTTTGTTTATGATTTCTTAATCTTTTTGGTTGCAATTTGTAAGAAGTTAAAAGGAGGTCTTTGTAGCTTATATTTCAGTGGAGGACGCAACACTACAAGTTTGTTGGTTTTAATCTCAACTGGCTAAAGGCTAAATAACTTATGCCATGGTGCTGTGTCTGTTTATTCGTGTGTCAGTAAACAATTGCTTATTAACATTTATGATTATAACCTTCAGGTTGATAAAAAGTATACAGTAGTGAGATTTCCATGAAATTTCTTTTTCTTTCTTAAACCAGCTAGATCTGCCAGTGCATTACTCCATTTTGGCCTTTGAAATTATCAAAATTGCTATTGTTGCAAGTAAAAAATCACAGTCAAAGGGAGACAACCTGAACTCAGAAAGTGAAGTTGGATTTATCTTTCACTCCATTGCCTTTGTTAAAGGGGTAAAAAGAACAGTTTAAGAGAGGCAAGCTGTACTCATGTGAGAAGTTGGCTTTCTCCTTTGCCATATGTGGGGCCCATTTCGTGAACTACGTTCTATTACCCAAACAGGCATGCTCTTGATTGAAACTGACCAAAAAGAGCCATGCCATTAGAGCATAGTCCCTCATGGGTATCTTGTTTATTTTTGAAACGCCCGTTATATAGTTACACATGTGGCGTAAGTCCGGGGGCAGGGCGATCAGTTTCCTGTTCGTTGTTTGATCAATAACTTAATATAACCAATAATCACCAAATTTGGGAGGACTATGTATGGGCATAATGTCTCGGGCAAAATTTGATAACCAGCCATATTGCTTGAGTCACTCAAGTTATTGCTCTTTAATTTTAGGAATTACCTAAATTCGATTTTGTCTAATCATTAACGTTAGAAGCATTTGTCCATTCATCACCAGACTTGGTCAGTATATAGGTATTGATCCGTCTGTCCATCCGCATTGTTTCCGATTAAAAACTTGCAAATGCTTAGGCTCAATGACTGCACAGTTGGTAGGCATGTTGGTCATGACCAGCAGATGAACCCTAATATTTTGAAGTCAATGGGTCAACAATCAAGGTAGTCCGCAGAATCCAACGGTCAGGATTAAAGTCAGGATTTTTTTTAAATGGTCAGGGAAATTGGGAAATGGACAAAAATTAGGGAAATTTGGTACCTGTGATCAAGGGCCTTGGAAACAATTTGTAAAATAGCAGAAAGAAGAAAATAAGGCTAAGGCAGTTTCTTCCTTAATAGTTTGTCCATTTACTCTAATAAATATTTTATTTGCACTATTTATTAAGTTGTATTTCCCATCCAAAAGTTATTATCTTTCTGTTAATTCTTCTGTTTTTCAAAATCATTGACACATTAAATTGATAATTTTAATAGAAAAGTTAAGACTGCATATTTGGTATTTACTACTATTTAAATAAAAATAGTATTGGCATTAAAATGAAGAGTTTACAATAAGCAATATTCTTATAAGTACATGAAGAAACTGAAAGGGGTTTAAGCATCCCTTGCCTCCTGAGCTGTTTCTTTTTCAGCATTTAGCAGTTTGGATTAAAGCTTGTGACCATTGTCTTGAATATCAAACCAAATACCACACTTAGAAGTTACTTGATTGAAATAAAAGATAAATAAAAACAGGCAATGCACTATATAAAAAGAGGTGGTAAGGGTTGGCTGATGGGGAGGTTGGAGGCCAACATTACTTCGTACACCGATATTTTGGTCAAGGAAAGTTTGGATCTGGTAAGGGAAAAGTCATGAAATTATATTCTCTATGATTTATGGGCACCCTGTGATGGTTGACATTCAGCAGAAAATTCGTTTTTGATAATTGAAAAACGCTTAGGCATATTGAGGTCAAACTGGTTTACATGTTGATCATGACTAGTCGGTGATCCCTATTGATTTTGTGGTCAGGGGGTCTAAGGTAAAGGTCGTGGTGGCATTTGGCTAAAGTGCGTGTCCGAATAAGAACTGAAGAACGCTCGGGCATAGGGACCTCAACCTTCGTTTAATTGCTGAAGTTTGATAAGGTGATTAGTTTCATCTAACACTTCGACAAACTTGTTTTTAAAATATTGTTTTGACAGTGCTCAGTCAGAAGGCCGTATTGTGAAAAGGTTTGTCGAATTGTTTTAAAAAACTAAATTCTCAATCAAACTCTGGTAACAGACCGAAGGCGGGGCTCCGTAAGCGGCTATGTTTCATTCGAAGAAATGGTGAAATTATCTTTGTTTAAAATCTTCATTCGATGCAAAATGTTGCCTTCCGACGTAGCATTTATTCTATGACGTAATTTATCACGTGCTATGCACACACTGTACAGGCTAAGTATTAAATCTTTGATAATGTTAATAAAAAAAATCTCATTGACAACGGTTTAACCCTCTATACCACACACTTGACCCCCATACAACGACGACCCATCATCATAATCATCATCATCATCATCATCATCTGTAGTAGTATACGGAAGTCATTATTTTTAGGGGGAGTCAATATTTAAACAGTTAAGGGTTCACTTTTTTGTTATAAAAATAATGACCTATGTGAGTAGAAATACTTTCTTACAGTGGCTACGATATGAAGACATTATGCAAGATAAACTCAAAATCTAACTTTTTTTTAATTAAAACATTTGCAAATTACAAATGGCAAACATTTATATATAAGAACATGCTTTTAAAATGCCTCGAAATGTGTTCACGATGATTCGAACAACAAAGTTAAATATTCGAATATTCAGTTTCAACAATATGTTGTATTTTCAAGTTTCGTTTTTACTTTCTATTCTTGTATGCATATATACGAATTTAATATTTTTTACAGTGATAAACAAAGCTATTAACACGAATAATATAAAGTGTGTGGGACTTCTTATAAATTGAAAACGCAATGAATCTGATTTATAAAATCTAAACGCTTAGTTCAGAATACCTCTAAATATAATTTGGAAAACGGCCAGATCATAAATAATGCAATGTACATGTACATGTAGGTTACATGGGTTATCAACATTTTAAATAAAACGGTTGTTTAAGCATATTATTTCGTTACACATATGTTTAAAACATTTTAATGTTACACATTTTAAAACGTACTTTATGTACGGTAAATGTTTATATAAATCATTACCTTTCAATAAATATGTATAACACACCTTCACGTATTTTGGGCAAAATTTGATATATTCTTCCAAATCACATTCATCTATTAATCTGTTAACCCAAACCACAAAGTTTCTCAAGAAATTATAACATGATTTAACACATGGTCTCAGATTCTCTGTCTATCAGAGGAAACCTACTTTTACGTGAAGCAGTTTGTTTTACATCAGTTCATTCAGCATCGTGTAGCATCTCGTTTAGATTATAGTCGTTTCTCAGGAAGTTATTTACTTCTTATATTCTTTTTTTCTAAACATTAATCTGGCAGCCTCCTCCTCTTCATGATAACTGTGGAACGATGACAGTAGTAAACTGTCTGTGTCATCAAACTCAGAGCTTTCAGATGTCGCACTTGCTTCATACTCACTTTCGAAGTAGCTTTCTCGTGGCCTTTTGCGCTTTTTGTGCCTGCGATATGTACAAAAGCAACATTGAAGTATCGTATGGCAATCAATGTCTGTTAAACATGACGGTGTATGAGAATATTGTTTGTTCAGACAATCAACTAAGACTTCAATATCTTCACGTGGTTCTGCTGATTCCTTTATGTGTTCAATAATACATTCCCAAAATTTTGGACGTAAGATCTGTGGGCTTTTAGCTTGTACTATCTCCTCATACAGTTCATCCTGTATCATTCCTTTGTTGAGAAGTTCATCCGCAATATCTTTTATGTCTACTGTAGCCGTAGAATATATGTTAGCAAGCGCATCTCTTTTCTCCTTTCTAGTTGCCCGTGTTTTGGTGTTTTCGATGTTTCATTTGTATGTATGATTGTATAAATCATTCTCGGGTAAATGTATTCACATGGTGTATTGACAGAAATAGGAAGACTCGTTTTGCAAAATTAAATATAATATTAGATTTTCTTTCAGGCTGGAAATTAATGTGTTTATCAATGGTAAAGGGATACCACAAAAAATAATAAATGGATTAGCTTGGGTAAACTTCTTTTTTTGGACGACATTGCCAGTTATGCAATCTGTACTTTGATCTGTGTCGTTAAATATTACGGTTCACTATATTGTATGTTTATAAATCTTATAACGAGTAAATCTTCTTCTTTAATAATTTAGCTAAGTAAATATGTGTCGTAAGCTTATAGTGTAAGACAAACACATGGTATTTAACTAACATCGACACCTGTCCTGTTTTATTTACTTCGTTAGCTTGTTGATATCACACTCAACCAGAGGTATTCAAATACTTGGCTTGCTACTATAATCTTGGGAATACCAGCAATACTGTGGTACCACACTGTTTCCTGAGTGTTAGCGATCGTGATTACCGTGTTTAATATATTACCGTTTACTCAATATTATTATTAAGTCTAATACTGGCCCTTAAGACTTTTGAATATGCAAAATGTAAAATGGTAGTTGCTAAGAAAAACAACAACATGGCTTTGTACACTTCGATGAAAAATTGCTTTACCTTGTGGTGTTGATTCATTGAGCTTCTTTCCGTATTCTTCTGCCGAGTCATATTTCTCTGCCCAGGCAACACACTTTTCCTATACATGTTTAATACATTTAAAATGTTGATTAAATCTGCGTATGATAAAATGTATGTATATTTATTATTATACTACACGCTAATTCACATGTTTCTGTTCGAAAATGAGTTTACTTAAATGTGACGTTACAACGATTATATTGAAAACTTATTAAACCTTGTACTTATAACTACCAACCCATCCGCCAATAGTGATGATCCATTGACGAAGTTTGTCGTTGATGAACCAGCATGTAATACGTTGAATGATTTCGACATCAGCAGTTTGGCCTTCTTCAGCACACAATTTTGCCAACGATCCACTTAGGATCAGCAAAGATAGGATTCCCTCCCAGTTTGTTTGGTTTTCAAATAATTTATCGGCTGCTTGCAAAAGATAAACCTGAAGCGAAGCTTTGTGTTTTTCGGGTTGTATGTTTATAGTAATTCCGAGTTGCCTTTCGACGACAGCGCTGTTTTCAAACTTATCACACAGTTCTCTCATGAGTTTTATTTCTTTCGTGAGAAACGAAGCATCACTTGTCTTTTCCTCAGAGACTGCATACATTTTGGCTTCTTTACAAGCATGGCAACAAGTCATTAAATCTGTTTCTAGTTTCGATTTGCATGTTGAACAATAAACCGTTGGCCATTTTGAAATAATTTCAAAATTGTAGCCAGACTTTTAAAGTCTGTACATTAGATAGTCTTGCGTTATAGAATCCGCCATGTACTCAAAATCCGACATTGTGTACACGTAAGATATATTTATGTTTATGTTCATCACATTTTATAAATAAAAGAATTATGCTTTTTCGGAACGGGTTGAATCTATTTTAAAAGCATATATATAAATCGATTCGTGTTTAATCACGTTATCTTTTTGAAACATAAAGCCACTGCCGAATTATAAAATTATAAACAATGCATATATATGTGTTTGTGAATTATACATGTGTATAACCTACTAATTAAACCCAATTCATGTTATTAAAACAGAGATTATACTTCATCTGATAAATTCGGGAAAGTTAACTTTTTTGTATATTTTGCATTGTGGACATTGCCAACACCAACACCAAAATTCATGAGGGTGTCATCCTCCTTTTTGGTACTCAGGATTTCAAGCCATTTTAAGCCATTTTTCGGATCCTACAGATTTCAATAATATAGCAAACTGGATTCGCGGATTCCAACAAAAATTCACATAACACAAATTATAGTTATTAACGGAATTCATTTAGAAAAAAATCGTCAATATGGCATCAATTTCTCGGGGCAGAACCTTAATACATTTTTAAACCTCTGTTATTCTTTTACTTTATTTATTTGAGGAAGAATGAAAAGAATTCGGGAATACGTGTGTTCTTATTTATTACTTAAATTTACGACAAACTAAAATGGTAAAGGTTACACACCACTATTATCAAAACGGAGAGCAGATTGCCAATATACACAACTTCTTCCTTATTAAAAGAGATGCAGATCTGGGGTGCTCAATAAATACAATATGATTAACACAGCATAATTATTTACCAAGAATCAACTGACATGATGCCCCTATTGACTCATTCATCCACACAAACATAAGTGCCAATGGATTGACCATTCCCAAAGACGACATATATACAGCAAACATACAGGCAATCATTTCAATTTAGTCCAAACATAAACGACTGAAAGATTGATGGTTAACAATAAATATTAATTCTAATACAGACGAAATTAAATGGCAGGATAGATATTTTGTTTTTCAATTATTTTTTTCTGCATTATCAAATCCAACAAAAAATAAAGTGACATTCATTGCCTGTGCGTGAACTCAGTGGTCAAATGAATCTCGATCTGCCGATGGAAGATTCCTTATTTAATACTGTAATAAAAGTATGCACCACTTGCGTTCTAAAATGCGGATTTCATTTATGGGACAGAAACAACAACAGCGTATTGAACTGAACACGACTGGTGTAATTAGCACCTGTCATAAGTCATTTTAAAAAGGATTGGTGCAATCGCACCAAAGTCTATTGTATGATTACATTATAAGATATATTATAGGTAAATGTCCCATAAAATTTGGCGGATATGAAAGTCTTTAGGACACTTAACATACGGAACATGGATGTTGAGTGGAGGAGGGGAGGCGGGCTATGTAGGTGGTAAAAAACGACAGCGAGGTTGCTGTGAGCTTTCTGCGTAGTTCCTTCGCCATAAAATCATTTTTAAGGTTGCGCTGCGTTTGTATCAATTTTTTTCAAGAAGAAATAATTCAACTACTTTCTGGTCTTTAATTTTATCTTGGTCACAGCTAATTTCAGATGTATTGTAAACCACGTCTCACCTGAATATGAAACTTTAACCTGTTCGGTACGTTAGCAATATATTATCAGTTTTTAAGTGTACGTATGAACCAAATTATTAAGACAAAAACTATTCTAATTTTATTATGAGATTAACATGCATATCCGAGGTTAAAATTGCATTAAGAGTTTAAATTCGTAATTCATCATGACATTTTACAAGTGAGGTTCTGCATACATTTATCGTGGCGGCGGAATATTCTCTTTGCGGATTTCGCCATTTCAGGAAATTGTATTTAACACATCAATAGTTATTGGTCCAAGTTTCACTTTCAATGCTATATTACGTTTCATCATTTCATGGCGTTTGAAACACATGCCCACTTTTCATACATAGCCACGTGTTTGTGTTTTCTTCCTTGGACAATACATAAATTCACTTCCGCGTAACTTAACCCAGCAATAGACTTTACAAGCTGAACATTGGTCTTGGACGATACATCAATTCAATTCTGCATAACTGAAATAGCAGCTGCATCAATGCTCGCACATGCATTCTTTTACTGTGTTCGTTTTGTTTTGGCTTCCGTTGAAAAAATGCAGGATATACAATGATACGTTAAGTATACTTAGTGAACAGATGTTAACTCAGTTTCCCACATCCTCAAGTTCAGAACGTTTTTAATTATAAAACTATTGTGATCTATAATGACGCGAGTGTAAGTCTGGCTCCTCACGATCACTTGTTTGATGTAGTCAAAAGTGTACATTGGATTATGCAACATAACCTCATTTTCTGCAACCTTTAGGTCTCAAATATAATAGAATTGCGTCTTTTCCATATGTCATTTTGTAAAATTATAAGATTTGTTTTGACGCCAGTCTAACTTATGTTTTTGTTTTTGACAAACGCATATTTTAAACATAGGTACGTTTAGTCAAGTATTACACATTTGTTTGTAAATTACTAACGTATATTTTCTAGCTAAGATAGTAACAGGCAATAAATGGCATAGTTGAGTAATATATGTGGATCATCAGATATCAGAGGGTCATAGAATGAATTGATTTCAGTGTTTGGAAGACATTTTGGAGTGATATTCGAAATCCCTTCCCTTCTCTCATAACATCAACATCCTCGTTATCAACAACATCGACATAGATCAGCAGCATTTTATGCATCATCCCAAAAATGTTCAACAGCAAAGCTACTAAAAAGGATAATTTTCAAAGTACATGTTTTGAAAAGAAAACATAGTCTGCAATTGACCTTTGTGATACAAATACTGGAAATACATTAGTGAGTTGTTACATATTAAAGTGTACTGAAACCATTAACCAGTTTATGTATGGCAATTGCATACCAGTTTTTGGAAGAATTTTGTGTGAATATTGTTTTTTTTAATAGTTTTCACTTGAGTTTCACATTCGCTAGAAAGTTTACTGGTAGCAAGTCTCGATATTGCCCAGTATTATCGTTATCGTCAGGCCATTTTCCAGAGTGAAAGTCTGAACGTGATCCACTTGTTCTAATATATCAATTGTTTATTGAATCAATCAAATTATATTTCACTTCTATCACTTTGTGCTTTTCCAGTTTTGCAGATGTATCTCTGTATGATACGACACGTGTATAATATTAACCTATTTCGAGAGTCTGGATTTTTTTCGTTTATATCAAAAGACATTAATTCGATTGATCTCTTTGATATTGCTAATGTATTTGGTGATGCCTTTTCTTTTCAGTTTGACCCTTTTGAACTTTTTTCTTGAACCTTTTTATTTCGAACTCTTCAAAGCCACGTGCTTTGTGTATCTTGCGTTGGACTCGTAATTTCATCAGTAACTTCTTCAATGTCAGAAAGGACTTCTCTACTTTTACGTGAAGCTGTTCGTTTTACATGCGTTTTTTCAGCATCGTTTAACATTTTGTTTGGATTATAGTCGTGTCTCAGGAAGTGATTAATTTCTTGTATTTTCTTACTTCTTAAATTTAATCTGTCTGTAGCCCTTACTACTGTCGGCCTTATAAATACTGCCGCCTCTTCATGAAAGCTGTTGAACGATGACAGTAAACTGTCAGTGTCGCTAAGCTCTGGTCTTTCTGATGTCGTACTGGCATCAGTGTCAGTTTCGAAGAAGCTTTCTCTTTGCCTAGTACCCTTGTTGCGCCCATGATATGTACAAAAACAGCATTGGAATATCGCATGGCATTCTACGTCTGCTAGACAGGACGCTATGTGAGAATATTCCTTGTTCAGACAATCCTCTAAGACTTCAATATCTTTCCGTTGATCTGATGAATTCTTAATGTGTTCAATAATACATTCCCAAAATTGTGTACGTAAGTTCTGTGGGCTTTCAGCTTGTACTATCTCCTCATACAGTTCATCCTGTATCATTTCTTTGCTGAGAAGTTCATCTGCAATATCTCTTATGTCTACTGTAGCTTTCATGACGCAGATCAAACACTTCCTGGTGGCTTTCGTTTTTGAAATTTGTTCAAGAGATTCATTTACCTTTTGCACAATGTGAGCATTTACAGGCTGCTCTTTTAAAATCTTTAGAAACTGTAGAATAACATGAGGTGCTTTGTTCTTTATCTTGACCATCAATAGCCTACACTTATCCTTTGGTGTCGATCGAGATCGAATACTGTGGTACTCTTCATCGTTTATGCAATTTTCTTCAACTAATCTGTCGAGGACCTCTCCTCCCTCTAGTGACAAATCATCTACAAACGTGCACAGATTTACTTTGATAGCTTCCTGAAGGTGTTGCAGCTGTCTGATGTCAAGATCGGAAAAGGACAAAGCTGAAATTAAATGTAGTTGCATATATATAAACAGGCAAATAATCCCCCCCCCCCCTCCTTTTTAATTTCTCGTCTTGTTGGTGTTTTATTTTGTAATGGGGCGTTTGCTTGTATGTTTATATATACAAAACAGTCACATTATTTTCACAAGCTTAAGTACAATATTACATCTTTTCATGCTGGAAATAAAGTGCTTATGAATTGTTTAGAGCTAACACAGCAATACAATAACTAAATTAGTTACAAAAGGTAAACCTGGATTTTGGGACGACATTGACAATACTGCACTCTACACTTTTTAAAATTGTCGTTAAATAGTATGGTTAACTATACGTATATGTACGTTTTCGCGTAGCTGGAAGTCTCGTTCTGTGTTTTGGCACTCTTGCAGTTTTCAGTAATAGTTCAACCCTTTTGTTTATTTCTTTAACTTGTGCTTCTATAGTGCACAGTTTGTCGTCTACGGTTCTTTTCCATTGCTGAAAAAGATAAACTCACCGGGAAGTTTATCATCACCATTGTTAATATCATAATTAAGTAACACTTTATGTAACATAAGACGGATGTTTTCTATACATACATGTTTTTTACATCCTTGTTATTGGTATTTACTTTTTAAAGTTTTAGTGGAACTCTTAAAGACAGAGAACTACCAGTATTGATCAACTATTGTGTGAATATACATTTGATTTCTGCGTCAAAATGTATTTAAAACTTACCTTTATTGAAGTACTTGTATTCGAATTCGCCATTTTTGTCTTTAGTATTCCTTACATTCAAACACAATTATTGATGTGAATGATTCCAAACGTAACATTGATTAAGAAGTATATCCTATTGATAACAACTTTGTGCTGTGTTTATATCAAAAGAGTTATCAGTTAACTTCTTAAGTTATCCTTAGTCATTTATACCTAAATCACAGCTGAACTCAGGTGGATTATAAACTATATATGTTATTTGAATGTGAAACTTGAATCTGCTTGGTAAGACGTATTCATTGAGACCGATTCATGTGTATACACCGAATACATGATACAGGTTGTATTGTTATATTTATTTTGAATATGCCTCCTTCGAATAATTCCATGAATTAATGGACTGTTTGAAACTGCGTTTAGAAATTACTTACACTATTGATATAGTGCAGTTTCTTTAATATATACAAAAATCAGCAGTTATTTCGGACTAATTTTTATAAAAAAATAAGGATGTTCCCAAAAAGGATACGTAGAATCTTATCAAAATCATATCAAATAATCATTAGTGTGAAAAAGCAGAACTCAACACACGGCAATAGCACATGGATTGGGATCAGTAAAAGACATATATGGAATAAGATGGATTTTTTAATATGTTGTGATATTTTGTCACTGTAGGATCACAAGGGCAGGGTGCGTTGTTTTGCCACACAACCATGTCCACGCCCCACCAATAAATATATATATATTCTAATGCTTGTTAATAATGATTGCGGAACTGTTACAAGTAATAACTAAGAAGAATTATGTAGGTTTTTTTTATTATTCTATAATCTTTGTAAAGCGCGAAGGCTTGCATCTGTATTTCCCTATATTTGCTGAAATGACCATGTTCAAGAGGCCATAACTTCGTCAAATTTCAACCAAACTCAACAATGTTGGCCTTTCCTTGGAGAATTGCTTACAATCATGAAGAAAATGTACATATGTTCCGAAAATAAATGTCATTTCAAACCCGAGATGCAAAAGACATGCTACTCGACGAACCAACTACCCGCAAATTTCACCCTAGTTTTAAGACTAAAAATGCCCGCTATGGCATCATCAATTAATTACGTGTGCCTAACAAGCACCATAAAATGATCAAAATACATGCAAAAAGGTTTTCAAATGTCGTGGATGTGGCATAACAATCCACCCTGCCCCTTTGGGTTGGATATTTATGCGTATAACAGGCACAAATTATATTTTAAAGTTTATTTTAAGACCCACCAAGCCGCTTGCTGTTGCTTTTTAAATAAGAAAAGAACATTTAAACTTTAACAAAATCGTCAACTTTTTGAGCTCGGTAAAGTTGAAAATCAGTACGAAATCGAAATATTTTATTTGAATGTCTATGTCGACTATATTTTCAGTATTTATTTATTGAACGGACATTTATCAGACTAAGTCTGATCACAAAATAGGGATATTACCATACATGTTTTTATATATCAACAGCCTTCAAACTAAACAAGGAAGCTGGCACAAATTGATTTGTTTTATTTGTTTGTATTTTCCATATAAAAACCTCTCTCCTAAAAAGGATACAGTTAATTAATAGTTTGACTTTTTCCACCGACCATGGCACAAAAATACCCAGAACACAATTTATTATCCTCTTCAGTGGTCACATGTTTTTTGTCATTTTTAACAAGAACACGTTAGGCCAAACAAAATATTTATGAATTGTGGCCTTACATGTACATCTGGAAGAACCAAGGTTTAAAGGATTTCAACTGTGTACTTAATACAAAAATCAGTTGTTTATTACTAGTAGTAGATCATTATTCATTAGTAGTGCAAAATAAAATATAAAAAATGTCCTACAAATAAAACTGAAATAAAGTAGCACTTCCAAGTTTAACTGAAAATTTCATATGTTTCATTGCTTTTGGTGCTAATAAGTCTGTCTTAAAACATTTGGCAAGCTAAGTTGAAGCTGCAACTGAACTTCCCACTGAAATACCATGTAATTTATATGAAATGTTTTTAATATGTTTTGTTTGTTTAGATGTATGAAATACTCAACACTCGAGGTGTGTTTGTGTGTATACTTAAATTGAAACTTACTAAAAGTCCAACATGGAACAAAATGAAGAAACAACACTCCTAATATGGAACCGACTGGACCGCGCACTACATCCCCACCCCCCACACACACGTAATACAACCACGCTCGCACACATACACTCATGAACGTGGTGACGTGTACACATACACGCACACGCATACATGCGTACACGCACGCACGCACGCACAAACACGAGCATGCGCGCAAACATACACATACAGTACACGCATGGCAAGGATCATCTACATTTACTACTATGTTACTTTATAATAGTCATTCATTTTTATGTGCTATGGACCTTTGTTACTAATTTACGACTACTTTGTATATCTAAAAAGAAATGTGAAACGAATTGAAAGACAATTCTCAAAAAAACTTTGCCGTATCTGTTTGGCTCATGCCAAGGGCAACAACTCGAGTATGATGCTCTCAGTTATAGAAATGCAAAGTACATCCTCATTTTCAGTAACCTTAGGTCGAATTATGTCATTTTGTTATGTCCTTTTGGAAAAATATCAGAACTATCTTGATGTCACTATTGACGGCAGTTTAATTGATAGCTTTTTACAAACAAATCATGTTGAATAAATAAGTTAAGTAGAACACACCATTATATTGCCTTTGCCACATTTAGACTTTCTATGACGATCCTTTGAGCATTTTTTGAGTAAAATATATAAATCTTAAGATGTCAAACGGTCATTTCATGCGCGTGTTGCAATCTCGAATTAGTATATGTTAATTGGCCAGTGAATCGATTTCGAAGTTTCCAAGACCTGCTCGCGATATAATCAAAATCCCACCTCAAGTCTTTAAGATGTGCTTACACGTACAATTTTTGATATAAACCAACGCTGATGGGAATGTTTTTAAATTCCAGCTAAAATGACACCTAAATTTAACATCCTCTTTATCAACATTAACAGTAACAACAACAAAAACAGCGGCATTTTATCCATTAATATGCATCCTCCTAACATATAACATATAACAACAGGAAATTAACATCCTCGGCACCGCAGCGTATCATAACCTATATGGCAAATCAGCTATAAAAATCTCGTACTCATAAATAATTAATAAGGTGAAATCCAGCCGCTTGATTGGTCGCATGAGACACACCTCATGCGGTGCGGAAATGACCGAGAAGTTATGGATGTAATCTCGGTTCGAAATAATCCAAAATGATCGCGGCTTACAAATCGTTTTAGGCAGGATATTGTTAAAGATGCCGATAGCTCTTCACAAAGGAGATTCTTTCCTTTTTATTATCGGCTATTTCACTGGTCGGAAAATGCTTATAAATATTCAAGATTTACGAAGTTTCCCTAGCCAATTTGCCCAGGGTATCATATAGGTTATGATACGCTGGGGTGCCGAGCATAGAAATCTACGGAATATCATAATTTTAAACATGTTGTACATGTTATAACCAAAGACATAATCTGCATTTTAATTTATCTTGAAGATAATTGCAAAAAACACACACTATGGTTTGCTGCAAAGTAAAAGGTTATTCATAATTTCTTTATCTGTTCATGGATAACTATTGCATACCACTAAGAGTGCTTAGAAGCTTTTTCTGTGAATAAACTTATCATAGTTCTCACTTTAGATTCAGAGTCGCTAGAAATCTTATTGGCACCGAGTATGGAAGTCGCCTTTGTTGACCCATTGTAATCTTTATCGTCACGCCTTTTTCCAAAGCGGAAGTCTAAATATGGTATACTAGTATTTACATACGCATTCTTAGCTGAGGCATTTGAGTCATATTTCACGTCTCTCACACTGTGCTTTTCCAGTTTTGCAGATGTATCTTTGTATGACATGGCACGTGGACCATTCTGACTTATGTCATCACTCTGTGAACATTTGTCGTCGATTTCATGATGCAAACCTTCAATTGATGTCTGTGTTGTATTTTCTCTATATTGTGCACCTTTAGCTTGACCGTCATAAATAACCCTTTCAGATTGATCTTTTTCTTGAACTTGTTCATGTTGAACCTGTATAAATGGACGGGTAACGGAAGTTTCATGCGTTGGACTAGTCTTTTCATCATTAACTTCTTTAATGTCATAAAATACTACTCTACTTTTACGTGAAGCAGTTTGTTTTACATCAGTTTCTTCAGCATCCTTTAGCATCTCGTTTGGATTATAGTCGTTTTTTAGGAAAGTATTAAATTCTTGTATTTTCTTTTTTCTGTCTGCAGACCTTCTTTCTTTAGGCCTCATGGTTACCTCCTCCTCTTCATGATAACCATAGTAAGATGACTGTAAACTCTCACTGTCACTAAACTCTGATCTTTCTGATGTCGCACTAGCATC
Source organism: Mya arenaria (assembly GCF_026914265.1). Taxonomy (NCBI): domain Eukaryota; kingdom Metazoa; phylum Mollusca; class Bivalvia; order Myida; family Myidae; genus Mya; species Mya arenaria. The sequence goes on along the minus strand of NC_069123.1, from coordinate 31,980,447 downwards.
CGTTTCATTTTCGAAGTAGCTTTCTCGTAGCCTTTTGCCCTTGTTACGTCTGCGATATGTACAGAAGCAACATTGGAGTACCGTATGACATTCTACGTCAGTTAGACATGACGCTATATGAGAATATTGCTTTTTCAGACACTCAATTAAGACTTTGATATCATTCCGTTGATCTGACGAACCCTTTATGTGTTCAATAATACATTCCCAAAAATGTGGACGTAAGTTCTGTGGGCTTTCAGCTTGTACTATCTCCTCATACAGTTCATCCTGTATCATTTCTTTGCTGAGAAGTTCATCCGCAATATCTTTTATGTCTACTGTAGCTTTCATGATGCAGATCAAACACTTCCTGGTGGCTTTCGTTTTTGTAATTTGTTCAAGAGATTCATTTACCTTTTGTACAATGTGAGCATTTACAGGCTCGTCTTCTAAAACTTTCAAAAACTTTTGGATTACATGAGGAGCTTTGTTCTTTATTTTGACCATCAATAACCTACACTTATCCTTTGGCGTCGATCGAGCTCGAATACTGTGGTACTCTTCATCGTTTATGCAACTTTCTTCAACTAGTCTGTCTAGGACCTCTCCTCCCTCTAGTGTCAAATTATCTACAAACGCACACAGATTTACTTTGATAGCCTCCTGAAGGTGTTGCAACTGTCTGATGTCAAGATCGGGAAAGTCCAAAGCTGAAGATGAAATTAATTAGACTTAGTAGACATTTGCTTCTGTTAATTCAAATTTCTTAAAATGATGTTTTATGGTGTTAATGTTGTTGCATGTTTACATACATTAACTGTGTATGCAAAAAAACCCCATTCTTTTAGTCTTAACTATATATATAAAGCAAAAAAACATTCTCTTCAATCAAAACAGGCAGATGAAACTATATCATAAATTGTAAACTGAATGAACAGGAATAAGCCATGATAAGCATCCTCTATGTAATAACAAGTTGTATACATACTTCACTATCATATCGGTCGATAAAAATATTATCAAACAATTTTATTTCTTACGTTTTCGGGTATTTGAACGCCTCGTTCTTGGTTTTGGCGCTTTAACGGTTTTCAGCAATATTTCCACATTCTTGTTTATTTCTTTAATTTGCGTTTCTAAGTTGCCGAGTTTCTTATCTACCGTTCTTGTCCATTGCTGAAAGTACATAAACTCACCGTGAAGTTTATCATCACCATTGTAAATATGGTAGATAAGTTACACTTGAGTACATGTCACATGAAACGGTCTCTCTCTCTCTCTCTCTCTCTCTCTCTCTCTCTCTCATACATGTTTGTATATATACATACATACATGAATTATACATGTTTTGACAGTTTGTTATAGGTATTTACAGTAGAAATTTTCAGTAGAATATTTCAAAACAAAGGACTATTGATAGACCATTGTTCACATGTGAATATAGATGCACAACTACTGTGTTTTATGATGTTATTTTTAATATATCGCTTAAAATCTTACCTCTATCGAACTATTTGAATTCGCCATGTTTAGTATTCCTATCATGCAGGCACATGTAACAATGTAAATAATATCACATCAAACATTCATAAATGTTTTATATCACTTGTTAGGAAGTTTACTTATTCAACTATGTTTTTATCGTTCACTTCTGACTAACAGCTGAAATTAAACATCGTTAACTATCTCTGACTACAATGTGAAACTTAAATCAGCTCGGTGTGTTTTGCAATATTATCTATTCTCAGGTATATATATGGACAGGTATTAGTAATACCTTGTTGATCTTCTTTGGTTATGATTACTCACAAATATGCCACTACTTCAGGTGGCAATTCAAACATGTCGTTAGCAAAATGTACGTGAAAATCACTAATATGATGTAACAATTCAATTAGTTCAAATTTCTAAGTTAAGGATCTCAACTATTGAGTTTGAATAAAGCATTTGATTGACCTCTTCATGTTTCCCAATATATATTATATTTGGTATGTAAACTCATAATAAAAGCGGTAATTATGTCATGTAAACTTTGAAGTGTTTAAGTAACTAATTACCGAATTTGGACCATATAAACAATGAGGGTTTAAATACTCCATCATGAAATTGTACATGTAGATTACTTCACAAACAGTACATCTATACACTTCCGCATAACTTAAACAGCTGTAATCTGCACAGTGCCTGTCACGCTTGGTGTCTCGTACAGTCATGCTTATGTACTATATGGAAGACATAACGAAGTATAATCCCGTGAGTATAGTACTTGGTAAGAAGAGGGATTTTATTTGATAATGTATTGCACATTTTGTTTCAGTACGCGTTACTTTTGAAGCTATTTCCGTATTCTGCTTTTTTTAATGCGTTTTGTAACTCGTTGATATTTAGATAAGTGCGCTTTAATCTATTATTTTAATTGCGCAATTACGCAAAAACGCACCTTATTCGCATTATGATAACCGCATAACATATCATGAAAACTCATAACATCGCTTTTTAAGCGAACTACTTAGTACGCAGAATGCAGCCCCGAAGCTATTAGAGCAGAGTGGCAACTAGGTAATTTAGAAGCAAATGTTAATGTAAATTGACCACCGCAATTCTAGAAACTTTTAGGTTGATTCATTCGTCAAAAGTTAAAAAACGATATGTCGATCTCCCAATGGAAGATTCCGTATTACTGTAATAAAAGTAAGCGGCCTATAGCATTGTTTTAATTATTAATATCAATTTTATATGTGCGTTTTCTTAACCGGATTTCATTAATGGAACAAGAAACACTACCAGCGAATTGGATTAAAAATGACTGGTGTATCTAGCACCTGCCATAATATACTTTGAAAGGGACTGGTGCAACTGCACCCCAGTCAGAATCAATTGCGTGTTTACATAATAATTAAGCTGAACATTGATCTTGGACGATACATCAATTCACTTCCGCGTAACTGAAATAGCAGCTGCATCAATGCTCGCACATGCATTCTAATACTGTGTTCGTTTGTTTGTTTTCGCTTCCGTTGAAATGCAGGAAATACAATGATATGTTCAGTATACTTTCTTGAAAACATGTTAACTCAATTTCCCACATCATCAAGATCAGGACCCTTTTAATAATGAAACTTTTGTTAACTAACATGACGCGAGTGTGAGTCTGACTCCTCATGGTCACTTGTTTGATGTCGTAAAAAAAATCATGCAACTATAATGACAATTTTGGGCGAAGATTTGATTGAAAATGTTGTAGAAAACACCCCCCAAAACCCACCACGGAAGATCTTGGAATCATTCCACGCCATCCAACCCTTCCCCGAACCTTCTAGAATTTTCTTCTCACTCTAAGGTTCATTTGACCCTTGACAGCTATGTGAAAGTTATCCATTGGATTTTGCAACAATGCACTATAATGCATTAGTCAATTGTAACCACGCCCCCCTCAGGTTCGGGGAATAGAGGGGACTTTGACTTTCGGTTCAGCCAAGCCCGGGTAAAGTCTCCGCTCTGTTTCCCCGCACACCAGGGACCCTAGGTAAGGTCTATTCCCCGCTATTTTTGGCGCAACAAAACCACCACATTCGCACGGCACTGCGGGGCCACCTGGAAGGTAAAAAACAGTCCATTTCACCGGCTATCCCAAGTATACCCTCGGACCTGGGGGGGGGGGCGGGGCGTGGTTACAATTGACTGGTGCATAATCTATTGACAATATATATGATACCCTTTTTGGTCAATTGAAAAGTTGATTGGCTACCAGCGTCTATTTTTTTCCTTGCTATCAAATATGAATATTT